>NC_141615.1:55644596-55814596 GCF_047967505.1 Dipteris shenzhenensis
TAAAGGCAATGACACAGCCTATGCATTAAAATCCAGAAGGGCAAGTTTTCACCTTGCAATCATTGTGGGAAGACTAATCACCTCTCAAAAGACTGCTTCAAGATTAATCCATGCAAACACTATGGCAAAAACAATCTTACACCCACGGGAACCCTTGCTAGCTTGAGATCCTAGCCATTGATAGATCCATGACCACCATGAGATGGCATGTGACACCTTGTGCTAGCTGTATCCTTGACATAGCCTGAGGCATTCCCTTGAGGGGGGGTATGTTGGGATATCTCAAGGTGTATGCCCCAGGCACACCTTGGTTTCTATGTGTGTGTGCTAGAGGCACAGTTAGGTGCCCATAAGCGCTGTTAGGTGGTGGTAGAAGCCACATAGGATGATTGAGAGAATCTAGGAGCAGATTGAGGAGATGATTGTGGAGCTCAGAGGTCATCAGTGATGTCAGTGATCATGTAAGAGGTGCCTACTTAAGGACCTCATCTTTCTTCATTCCATAAGCAAGAATTCTGAGTTTGTGTTCACTCCATGCTTTCCTTTCAGTTTACCAACAAACCTAACTACTAGCAGATAACTTCTCAAAAAGGTGCTACACAGAGAGGTGATGTGTTACCGTGAGTGATGTCTAGATTAGAAGCTTTGTGCTGCAAAGGACTCCTAGCTTTATTGATACGTGTAGTAGACCACTCACGTGTTCTATTTTTGTATGTTGGAGTGTACCATGTTTTTTCACACATCATTAAATTGGGCAATAACAACCTCTTCATTTTCCATGTGGTAGATAGGATCACCATCCCTCTACCCCTGCCTCTACCTGTATTTGAGTAGAAGGTAGACTCTTGAGAAGTTGATGTGGCTGAACCACCATTCCTTTTCTCTTCACTCAGCAAGAGAGCAAAAAGTTCCTGAAAATCAGGAAATGTTTCACGGACTCCAATGGATGTCTGAAACTGTGCATAATCCTTCCCAAGACCATTCAAGGTCACGGACACTAAGTCCTCATCATCAACAAGTGCTCCAATTGAGCCAAGAGAATTTGCAAGACCTTTCACCTTCAAGGAATATTCATTTCACCTGGAGATCAAATATTCAAAGTAATCAATTAGCACAAATTTTTTTAGTGAAAAATTACAAACTACCAAAGCAAAAGTAAGAGTAAGATCTACCTAAATTTCTACTTGGACAAAGAAATAATACCTTCTAACAAACAACCGAAGGAGCCAAAAGTGTCAAGACAAATATGACTAGATATTTTATACAAAAAGGGTAGCATAGGAGATCAAATATTCAAAGTAATAAATTAGCACAAATTTTTTTAGTGAGAAATTACAAACTACCAAAGCAAAAGTAAGATTAAGATCTACCTAAATTTCTACTTGGACAAAGAAATAATACCTTCTAATAAATAACCGAAGGAGCCAAAAGTGTCAAGACAAATATGACTAGATATTTTATACAAAAAGGGTAGCATAGAAGATCGAACCTTCAAAGTAATCAATTAGCACAAATTTTTTAAGTGAAAATTTACAAACTACCAAAGAAAAAGTAAGATTAAGATCTACCTAAATTTGTACTTGGACAAAGAAATAATACCTTCCAACAAATAACCAAAGGAGCCAAAAGTGTCAAGACAAAAAGGACTAGCTATTTTATGCAAAAAGGGTAGCATAGAAGATATAAATAGTACAAATGAGCCAAAAGGGTTGAAACAAATATGCAATCAGGCAAGGAATTTTTTATGATAATAAAGATAGTAAGGAAATTTATAAAGCTAACATACGAGATGAAAGAGTCTTGCATAATAAGAAGTAACAAAGTGAATTGTTTGAAATGTGTATGGAGGTAGTAGTCTACAACACTATGGTGTGTAATCATCATTCCAAGGATGATATAATGTTTAGTAATTGTATAAAGGTTGTATTCTCTAATGAATGTAACTTATTGCATTTTCTAATTGATATCTTTTGGAACCATACTAGAGTACATGTTACTCAATTATGAAAATACATGATATGATCCAAACAAGACGTACAATATAATAGTCTTATAGAAATTATCACAATCACATGAATGAAGTCAAAATAATCACACAATTCATTCACCCCAAACCCACTACTCACTCTAACAGCATCTCTACATATGTATATTGTGAATCCTTTCTCCACACCCTATCCCTCTACACTTTAAGATGCATCTAAGCCCCACCATGTTGTAACATTTTAAATGTACTCTAAATAAATATATTCTTACCATTGCAAACCTTTAAGATAAGTCCATGGAACAAACTTCATAGCTCCATCATCTCTATCCAGTACTACAATTTAACTATTTAAATTCGACTTTACTTTTTACTTAGTTTTTCAACAAATTGATGACCATTAGTACTAATGGCTATATAAATGTCCTATCGACAAAGCATCAATATGTACATGAGAAATGTCGATATACGAGTCTTCATAAAGTTGTAACAACATTGAAAAATCCATTGAAGAGAACATCGATAAATGTGTTGAAAAAAGTGTCAAAAAATTCAATTGACCACATCAATAAAATGGTCGAGATATCTCTAAAATTACAAATTTTCAATCTTTTCATATTCAGTTTCCATGACAATAAATATGATATAAATATACAAGTAATTGACAATCTTCTTCACATAGAGAAATTATTTTAATCAAGTGAGGCTTCAGATGAATCTTCAAATTGCTGCTTGTAAATTTTCCATTCTCATCCTCTTGATTGTTAGTGGGGCCAAGTCTCTTGTACCTTCGGCACATGAATTGAAAACACCTACCTCAATGTTTGAGAAACTGTCCCGAGGGGTTCACTATGTAAAACTCCATTTAGCATGTGCGATTACTCAAGGGGTATTTATATACCATGTATACCCCTAATTTAGGTATTATTATTTTTGTAACTCGACATGAAAATAAAACCCCTTCTCTTGAATGCACATGCTATCTTAAATATTTCTTAGTGAACCCATCAGAGAGATCCTCAGAGTAGCTCAAAATATCCTCACTTTCCAAAAATTTTCAAGGAGGTTATGTATTGGAAGTTGTGCCTTCCCTCGGGGTTGTACTATGTAAAAACCCCATATAGCACGTGCGATCTCTGAAGGGGTATTTATATACCCCTCATACCCATAGATCTACAGGGCAAGTTGTACATTCTCAATGAAGGGTATGGTATGCTTAACCACATTTGGGGGCACTCCCTTGATGTCGGTATACTTCCAGGCGAAGCAGTCCTTGAACTCCTTGAGGAGAGCTATAAGCTCTGCCTCATTCTTTTCATTCAAATCCGTGGCAACATAGACCGATTTTGAGGGTCTTGTCCTTCGTCTGCCAGGTCGACTTATTTCACTTCAACAAGTCCGTCATAGGGGTTTTTCTCTACTGAGCTTGCCTCTCTTTGCGCTTTCTCGAAGGCTATAGGCCGATCTTGGATGTTATAGGCTTGATGGTGGGAGGGGACCTTCCGGAGCTTGGCTTCTTGAGCCTTTTGTTTGGGACTCTTCTTGGGTTCATCTCCCGTGACGATCTCCCTATAGCCGATAGCATCATTATGCTACTCAAGCGGGAACCCCATTCTAGAGTGAACTCCTGGTGGGTATCAGTGGCTTCGACATAGTCAAGACACTCAAAATCCGACTTGACCCTAATTGTTCCTAAAGATGGGTCTACTAGTCGAATCATGTTCACTGAGGTGGTGATCGCATTGGAAATTCCCTCCTCTATGGCCAACCTCTGTGTGCCTTGGCATGGTGGGAGGTCGAGAATGGCTAAACAATGCATCCAATTCTCAGAGTCTTTTGAATCTGGCAGTGGTGCATAGCTCGAATCTCTAACCTCCTTGCTTCCTACCTTCGTGTACAGATGGATTGTGTTTAAGGAAGCAATTCATTTTGGTGGTAGCTGACCCATCTACAAATAGACCTTCACTTATAGGGTGGGATTTCCATTTGGTTAGGTCTACCTCTATGACTTCCTCTCCTTGTCTTAGATAAATACAGCTGGTGGACCAATCATGGAGTAGGTGGGAGAGTTGCATAAACAGGCGTACTAAGATGATGTCGAAGGAGTCCTCTTGCTTCTGGAAGTCCATAAGGACAAATGAATGCATGAAGGACATGCGAAAGGTGGTAATGCATATATCTTTCACAATGCCTAGAGGCTTTGCCGTCACCCCATCTGCTAGCTTCACTAGTAGGTTGGTCAGTTGGTACTCTGTCTTTCCCTAGGCCTCCCAACATCGCCTGGTGATAAGGCTTACTTCTATCCCTCCATCTAATATGGCCGTAGCTTTGTTGTTATGGTAGAAGACAGGTTTCATAACATTAGTGTCATCACCCTCAAAGTAGTGACCTAACTTGTTTAATGGTACCTTAGGAAGAGGTTTCCCTTCTGGTTGGGTACCATCGCTGTGAAATGATGGGGTTGGCTTTAGAGAGTCCTTGGCCTATCCCTGGCCTTTTGGTGCAGGGAGCCGCTCGTTCATCTAGTCAGAGAGGCCTTGCCATAGGGTCGGACATCCTTGCAGCAATGTGGATATGGGCATCTTTAGCTTAGTGGATAGGAAGGCAGTAAGACTTGCTATGTCTCTTCTGCTTGGCCCATTCCTTGCGATTACGGCTCATCAAAGCCATAGAAGGACATATTTTCCTCCATTCCTATCTTGGGTATTACAAGATCTTCGAATAATCTACCCATGAAGTCAAGTTTGGAATCGACTTCTTCTTCTTGAGGCTGGTCTACGGGAGGCTCCATGGAGACTTGGCTCCACTCTTGCAAGCTCTAGTGGGGGTACGACATTGAATAGGTCTTGTTCCTCCTCTTCTTCCTTTACCCTTGGTGGTATTTGGAGTGGCTTTGGGGGAGGGAATGGGTTGACTGTTAGGGGGTGGACTAGTCCCCTGTTGTCATGTAACCATCGCTCAAACTTCTCTTGGCATTCGCGTACAAGGTCTTGGGCGTCGATTAGCCTGTGTCTCGACTAGGGGGTTAGGGTACTCACCAAATCCCTTAGGTGTTGATGGTGTAGGTGCCCTCTCATCCCTCTGTTGAGTCTCATGTTAGGTTAGGAGGTCAACGGGGTCTCCTGTTGAGGACTTACCACTTGATGCGTGTGATGATATGGTAGCAGTATTCTCATCGGATCCTTCTTGGATCATGACCTTGTTTTTCCATTTACCTACCCTTACGTCATTCTTTTTATTGCTTGATGTCTGAGGTTCTTGCCAATTTTATTTGGGCCATAACTTGGTCAATCGGACTCCAAATATGGTCATGTTTGTAGTCAAAACGATCGGAATGATATGAATGAATACATTTATCATGTTAAAGTGTCAAAATTCTAGATATTTAGAAAGTTTATACTTATCTTTGTTTCATGAGAGCCGGACCTTATCAAACTCTATATTTAATTAATGACCATAGATTTTTCTCATATAGAGTTTGGGTCCTTGGTTTCCTCCCTCCATCCTAGAGGTGCATACATGGTCAAGGACATACGAAGGTGATCCATATTTAGTTAGAATCATCATGGTCATAAGGTGATCAATAATTTATTAGTTCCATAGTTTAAACATTTTATTCATGTGATCATTTTGTGTACAAAATGGATCAAATAATGTCGGTAGCATAAAAATCAATGAGCTACAAATAGTTGTTTGTGAGGGATTTTTCTAGGAGGATCTTCTATATCATCAGTGGGACTATTGTTTCCATGTATGTAACTCCATAAAATAAAGAAACCTTACATTGCAGGGGTTTCTTTATTTTATGGAGTTACATACATGGAAACAATGTCTACCTTACATAATTCTGAGTGATCGCCTTGAGGTGTAGACATTGCAACATTTCCCCTTTTGTATCTATTAAATGATTGCTAACTTGCATGTATTTATTATTTATTGAATAATAGGTTTTCTCTTTGTATGTTACCAAGAATTTTCCCTTTGGTATTCATTAAATGATTGCTGACTTGCATGGATTTATGATTTATCCAATAGTAAGTTTAATCTTTGTAAGTTGCCAAGAATCATACAAAAATAATTAAAAACAGTCTGTAATAGTGTCATGTAGATTCAACTATTTTTAGTAAAAATTTATTGCTCCTAGAGGTTTAGACAAAGTTCCTCATAAGCATCGCTTGAACTTTGGACTTGCTCGAAAGTAGTCGCTCGATGTTTTGACTTACCCACCGACCTAAAGCTTCTGCCCCCCTTCCAAGAGCCTCTAAAGCTCTCGTGAGAGCTGGCGATTATGCGGCTGGTGGGGGGTATGCGTAGTACGGTGGATAGTACATCAGTGGGGGCCCATAAGGTGCCGGTGGATCCCTATGTCCTGGGTGACCATACCCTTTTTGAGGTGGTGGAGCACCTCCTGTTGGTCTAATGGGTGGGGGTAGTCATGCACGGTGGTAATGATATACGCACAGGCCACATACCTTGGTCTACCTGATTTGAGTACCAGCAGGTAATTGATGAGGGACTTGGTCTTATTGGGATATACATAGGAGCTGCAGTCCCAAGACTTGGATTGCTGGCAGTTGTCCCTAGTGCAGGGGCCGATGCGAGCCCCTGGTCTCTAATCAATACGGGGGCAACTGCTGGAGGAGTGATTGAAACTCTCAACCTCGTTGATTGGGATTGAGTGTCCCCAGCCTCATTCTCCTCTGGAACCTCTATCGGGAATGGCTCTGAATAATGGGGAGGTTGATAGTGGATTCTCCACCCCTGAGTCAGTTCCGTGGAAATCGCAGGGTATTGAGTATCCTGATAGTGCGTACCATCCTCGTAATCTCCTAGATTTTGGATTGGGTTTATTGGGGAATTTCTTTATCTTCTTTGTAGATCATCAGGCGTTGCTATATTTATTAAATAAAACAGTCATCCAAGGCTGCTTGGCACGATGGATGTTGTTACGCCAAGAGTTCAATTTTAAGATTGTCCACAAGCCTGGCAAAATACACGTTGGAGCGGATTGTCTGTCGCGACTGCCTGCACCCGAGCATATCTCAGGAGTTTCACTTACGTTACCGGATGTTGATCTGTTCGCGGTGGGTATCATCGACAATGAATATCAAGAGTTACTAGACTTCCTATCTACCGAGACTTTTTTTGCACACACCGCGAGATCGCCAACGCCAAATTGCTCTAAAAGCCTAGCACTTCACGCTCATTGGTGGAAGTTTATATCACCAATGCGCCGATGGAATTCTTCGCTGATGGGTTCTGCCTCACGAGCACGGATTGGTGCTTGGTGAATCTCATGCGGGCTTAGTTGGTGGTCATTTCCAGGCCGACGAGCTCACCGCCCGAAAAGTTCTTTAGGCTGGGCTTTGGTGGGAATCCCTTTTCAAGGATGCTCGCAATAAATGCTCACACTGCGATGTTTATCAACGAGTTGGTAGATTGCTTCCGAATCAGTTTATGCCCCTACAACCTACACACCCCTGGGAGTCATTCCAACGATAAGGACTCGATTTTGTGGGACCCTTCAAATCGGCTCATTATACACAAAACCAGTATGTAATCATTGCAACCAACTATGCCACCAAATGGGCTAAGGCAAAAGCTCTACGCGACAACACCACCATAAGCACCACCTTGTTCCTATTTGAAAATGTTTTCTACCGTTATGGTTGTCCGATTCAAATCGTCAGTGATTAAGGCACGCATTTTCTTAATGAAGTCATCCAACTTCTTATATCTGAGTTCAAGATTCTACATACAGTTTCCACTACTTATTACCCCTGAGGTCATGGGAAAGATGAAGCCACCAATAAAACCATGAAACTCATTATCAACAAGACCACCCACTCCCATAAAAGTGATTGGGATTCCAAACTGGCGGCAACACTCTAGGCTTACTGCGCCACTTACAAGGTCACAACAAATCTTATACCATTTTGCATGGCATTTGGTCTTGAAGTAGTGGTCCCCATGGAGTTTGTGGTTCCCAGTCTCCGGGTTGTGAACGAGCACAATCTAGATTCTGAAGCAGCAATCAAGGGGCAATTGCATCAATTAAGTTCCTTGAATGAGTTATGCCTCCGAGCAGCCTGGTCACAACAGGTATTACAACACCAACACAAAGCTTGGCATGATCGGCACGTAGTCTCCAAAAATCTCAAAAACAACATGATGGTTCTGTACTACAATGCCAAACTGGGACCTTTGACCAAACTGGGACCTTGGAAGACCAATTTCAAGCTTGGTTGGGTCGGGCCCTACCAAATCATCAAAGTCTTTCCCAATGGCACAGTCCAATTGGTAGATTTGGATGGGAAGTTATTTATAGATGTGATAAATGGTATTTACAAACTTCATAGCTCTCCGTCCTCCACCATGAAGCGCAAGCTTCCTCCCCCTCATCCGATCGAGCTCCCCAAAAAGACTCGCAAGATGCTAAAGAGCGATCGTCTTCACGAGTTTGCAGCCCTACCCTAGTCACATTGTTGGAATGCAGAGACGGCAGAACAGATGTTGAACTCTTTCCATCCCGCCTCTCGCCTACTAGAGATTCAGGGTCCATCCAACTAACACGAGAAGTTATCCAAGTAGCCTTCGCCCTTCCATCAACCAGCAGCACTACTTCCGAAGAGCCCAGTGTCCCTCAAGAGGTGTGTGACAGATATTTCGAGCCAGGCAACTATACCACAAGCCAGGGCTACAACATTGCGCACACCATGGACCCGGATACAAGGCCTTTCTTTCGTCTCCTCTCCGAGTACATCGGCCTCAAAAAGAGCTGGGACAGATTCCGCATTTATACGTTTCTCGGGCGCTGGCAACACACGAAGGCAAGCAGAAGGTGGAATGGCTAGACATATTCCACAAAACTTTCGACTCCGAGCTCCTCGCAGTTGCTTCTCGACAACAAGCAAGCTGCAAGCTCGACACTCTTTTGTGTTTGCTTGGGCATCGACTACTTTCCGGGGAAATCACCTGGCCCGAACCTCAAGTGCTTGTCGAGCCACCATGCACAGGAGTTCACATGCGAGTTAAGCATGCCACTCATGGACCCCGCGGTGCCAGACAGAAAAAAGGAAAGGGTAAGATGACCGTCTCTCCGCCGAGCGGAGAAAAATCTCCTATTACACTTACAGATTCTGAGGATGATTCCCAAGAGGAAGTGAACACTCTGGCAGCAGCTTCCGCACTGAAGGAAGCAGCAGTGGCAGCCTAGAAGGAAGCAGCAGTAGCAGCCCAAAAGGAAGCCGAAGCAGCAGCCCAAAAGAAAGCAACAGCGGCAGCACGACAAGCAAGTAAGTAGCAAAGGCCGCCGAAGATGAAGCTCACAAGGTTCAGGATGCAAAGACAGCAACATCAGCGGCGGCAGCGGCCCGAGAAGCTGAGAGAAGAGCAGTAGCAGTGGCCCAAGAAGCTGCGAAGAGAGCGGTTGCAGTAGAACGCGAAGTCGAGAAGCGCGCTGTGGAAGCCCGAGAAGAGGAGTTAGCACACGAGGCAGCGGAGCGAGCAAGGCTGAAGCCACTCCAAAGAACGGACGGAGCAAGGGGCACATGAAGATGAGGTGGATTACCCTGAGTCGCCCAAGCTGGTTCAAAAACTTTCACCTGTATCAGGTACACCCCTCTGTCTTGTGGCTTGCAAAAGAGGACACCAGACACGCCTCCGTGCAATCCCAATGGGAGATGGCACGGGAGGATGTGCTCAAGGCCTCCCAAACTATGATCGAGGTTGCTGCTTGGTGGATACCTCCTCAGGTTGCTCGGTACAACCGTCGAGCCCAAATACAGTATGCCGAGCAACTTGAGGCCCATTACATCACACAAGCGAATTCCGATTTCAACGAACTCAAGGAAGTTCAAGCAGCATATGCGCTCCAGACTTAGGAATTGGAGGAAGCTTTCTAGGAAATTCTCACCCAAGAGGCCCGAATCAATGAACTGGCGGAGGAGCTTCACAACACCGAACAACGCCAAGTAGAGTACAAGCACCTGCGCACCCGGGTAATTGAGATGGAGGCCCAGAACGCCACTCACACAGCTCTCGACGTAGATAATGAGCACATGCATGCCCGACTAGCTGAACTTGAGGCCCGAAATGCCAACCTCGTGCCACTTGAAGCAAAAAATGCCGAGTTATGACGAAGGGATGCCACATGGAGGAAGTTGAGTGCTCTTTTTCAACAGTTAGACCCTCCTAGCCAGCACCCCGGCATCCGCACCTTTCGCCAACCGGAGGACTGAGAGGACCTTCCCCCTTCTTCTTCCCATCCTCCTCCATGTGTTCCGTCCGTGCCACATATCGGTGTCTCTACGGTACCTTCTCAGCCGGTACCCGTCTCGGGTCACCACTCTTCCCCCCTCAAGACAGGTTAGTGGCTCTCCATCAATACGATAGCGAGCGGGATTCCCCCTTTTATGCTGATATTGGGACTTCCCCCTTCTGTCCTCATTCTGGTTTTGCGTCCACCCAAACCTCTCCATCGGCTAGCCCCAAGTGACCCCCCATATCTTTCGCCGCCCGCAACTCAAACTTCACCCATAGAGCCCCGAGCGCTCGCTTTCGACAGCCGAGCTGATTTATGGCGTTCTTTCCTCTTCCTCGCCGGCAACATTACCCTCACTGTGTTACAACTCCTTGCACGTCCTAACTTAGCAGTCTTCATACTATCTCCTTCGTTCAGCACACCTCGATTCTCTGCGTGTTTCTGTTATTAAGTTGGCGTACAGTTGCATCGAGTACTCGCTCGGACAATTTGCTATAGTTTTAACCGAACACCCGTATCGTGTATAATCGCTTGGGACTTACGTAACTGGACCGTCAATAGCGGCTTAGCAATACCACTACCCTTCTCTACGATTGATCTAAGCTAATTCTATCATGGAAAACCTCATAAAAAAGCTAAAAAGCTAATCCAGCCTCTCTTTTTCTCTCTTTTCTCTCTCTCTCAACCACTCCACCACTAGCTCCGAACCTTTCGGAGCTAGGCAATGGGTTTCTTGAAGGAGGAAGAACAACGAAGAGAAACACGCATCCACTCCCTGACGACGATGCCAAAAATGTTACGTGACACACCTACCTTGATAATAATGTGTCGTGGGGAATGAGATGCAATGCCGTGCAGGTGCTCAATGCGTCCTCCGACCGCTAACCATAGATCCACGCACACCTCCATCGTGTTCTTATCCACGGGTGTCATGAGCCCGTGGCCTCCGGAATCTCCCGTAGGGAAGGGGGGCAAGCTTTGAGAAGGTACGTAAGAGCGAGGTGAAGGGGAATGGGGAATGCGTATACGTGGCAACAACGAGCAAGGCAATAAGGAAACAAGCATGAATCACCAAACACAACAACAAAGGGAGTGGGAGGTAAGTTGGGAGCTTGTATTCCTTGCAATAGAGAATTGAAGACCAAAGTCAAAAGACTTGGCTTTTATACATGACCTTTTCCAAAGGGAGTTCCAACCCTAACTTTCTCCTACTAGACCTAATTCTCTACTTTGGTCAAAATAGACCCAAATTGGAATATGATTGGCTTGGCCTCTTCCTAGTAGTGTTGGGAACAATATAAAAGGCTTCGCTACTTCTCTCCCATCATTTCAATTAAATGGGCTCTGCTATATACAATAAATAATTTGTTTCCACATATGTACAAAATAATAGTACAAAAATGTAGGCACTAGCTCTGTTAACCCTTCATAAAATGGTTAACAGAGGGGTATGTGCAGCAAGAAATTATGGGAAAATATCAGTGCAAGCAGGGGATGAACAAGTTTCAAGTCATCATTTAAGGTCAAGGAAGGTAGGGGATTGCTCAGGATAAAAAAAGAAGCTATCATGCTATTTACCTTAAAGCGGTGTTGACGTACTCAAAACAATGCACGCTAAGATGGCTAAATTAGCCCCTGATAACATAGTGAATTGCACCTATAAAACAACCAAGACCCCCCACCC
Organism: Dipteris shenzhenensis; assembly: GCF_047967505.1. Taxonomy (NCBI): domain Eukaryota; kingdom Viridiplantae; phylum Streptophyta; class Polypodiopsida; order Gleicheniales; family Dipteridaceae; genus Dipteris; species Dipteris shenzhenensis. The sequence goes on from NC_141615.1 coordinate 55,656,528, forward strand.
CCTTGGCTGACTTACATTTGGCAAGTGGATGCTGTCAAAATTTTTACTGAAAATCGTATTGCCTTCACACCCATATCCTACACACCCTCCTTCCATTTGATGTCCATTGCTTTCGTGGACCCCATATATGAAATTCTATGAGACCCATTTTCTATGGAAGGAATCAAATAGGAAACCTTATCAGGCTACCAAAACCCCGAGGACCCCATTCCTCATCATCAAAAGCCAACCCTTCTTCCTCTCACACTTCCTAGCAAAATTGACCCGAAATACATCTCAGAGCTACAATCAGAACCTTCAGCAGTACCATCAACCCAACAATCGATTTATTGTCCACTAAAAAAGAGGCCCCATGTCGAGTCCTCACCCCCTCCCGATGTTAACACCGAACATACACTCCTTCTCACTGCCCATTCACCTTTGGAACGTGAGTGGATAGAGTTGTTGGATGGAGTGGTGGTTCACTCCAAGTATAGGTACATGCCCAACACGGACTTTAAAGTTAAGTTTACTATCACAGTGCTAACTGCTTTAAGGCGAAATATCCTGAGGTCCAGCCTTTTCTTCAGGAAGTGGGACTTAGTACCATGCAATACAAGCTCCTATGTTACTTGGATATGCAAGCAGTGTTGCAATTTACAAAACATTTCAACACCACCACAAATGAAACATTCAATCAAGATTCACATGGGAATAAGGTTAGGTTGCACCTCAATATAGATGTAGTCATAAATGCATTTAACCTCCCATTGTTAATGGAGTCCTTCTGCACCTTTCGAAACCTTGGGCAGAGTGTGAAGGGGATAGTAAAGTATGAAATAAGAAAATATAAAGATGGAATCCCCTTTGTTGACATCAAAGACAAAGCATTTGTGAAGCCTGCACGGGTGTTACACCATGTTTACTAGGGTGGATCTAGCAAATCCTCATAATGTTATCACTCTAACACATTTGGGTAGGCTCTATAAGATCGAGCAACATGTAACAAACTAGGCCGATTACTTTGACACGAAGTTCAAGGAAGCGTGAAACCACCATAATCAGAGGAGAGGCAACCCAATGTTCTTCATGCCAATAATTTATCATCTTTGTGCTTACAAACTCATCAAGGATTATTATGGATGCCAATAATTTATCACCTTTGTGCTCAGCAACTCATCAGGGATGATTATGGATGCCATGGTCCAGTTTCAATAGACCATGCAAGAGATATTCAAAGGGAGAGGAGGAGTCCATGTTTTGCGGCAAGCTCAATTAATCATGGCTTAGGTGTCTAATATTCATCTCTAGAAAGACCTCACATAAGAGAAAGATAGGTGTCGAGCCTTACAAAAGATTAGTGAGGAAGTACTCCAGTCCACTCAAAGACACTAAGAGTCCGAAGAGGTGATGCACCTACGGCTTTAGCAGGGCGAAGAAGAGTTAGTGACGGAAATATGAAAGAAGAAAGGGGCTCAAGAGGAATGCAAGTCAACACAAGAATAGGCGACTAAGGAGCTCTCAGACTATAAGAACACAATTGAAGCCCAATGCGAATCTAGAGCCCATGCAGCTGAGGAAGAACAAAAATCAAATGTGGGACAGATCACTCAACTACATGCCACTCGCCTACAACCACCACTAAAATTAGCTCCAAGAAACATCGTGGTGGTTGCACAGGGAAATACATTTTCCTTGGCTTAGGATTAACGGCAACCAACCCTAAAATAGCTCCAAGAACCACCGCGGTGGTTGCACAAAGAAATACATTTTCCTTGGTTTAGAATTAATTGTAACCAGCACCCAAATAGCTCCAAGAACCAGCGCAGTGGTCACATCGCACAAGGAGATACATTTTCCTTGGTTTAGGATATTAATACCATTGCATAATATCCGCAAATATCAAGTGAATCTGAAATCTGGTCTCCTTGAGTACAAGAAATGTCTTTTGGATCTTCTTTGACCTCTAAAAATGCATTGTCTTGCTGCTCTAGTTGTCTATGAAAAAATCTAGAACTTACAAGCATAGGATAACAATCCGCGGTACACCTGTAATATCGGTATTTTGAAAACTAATTTTTATTTGATCCTGATGTAATAAACACTTAATTTGGTCATAACCAAACCCATTTAGATGATCATAACCATTCCATTCATCGGTTGTGTGATCAGATTCAGAATCTGTGTCAAATACAAGAGAAATAGATCATTCTTGTAAAATCTAAACTCTGTTATGCAGTTCAGAAATATCCCAAATACACTGAAATTTTTCAAAACCATGTTGATCAAGTCGGATATACCAATCATATGCTTCAGAAAGTAAACCGGAATATTTTGAGATCTTTTGGATCAACTTTTGGACTTTTTTGACTGATTTTTCTTCACATAGAGTAGGATAAAACTCATAAAACTTTTGATCAAGGAGCGGTAACATTCTTTCCAATTATGAGAAAAATCACCACATAAAGAACATTTCTGGATCATATTTTTATGTTTTGCCTTTCCCATAGTTATAAAAAATCATGGACATAGAGGAACAAAATACCAAAACTTCATATTCGGATCAAATTTAGATTCTAGATAATTCTGTCATGGATCTGCAGATTTTTGTTTTGAACTATTTTGCGATATTGATGTTCTGAACTCGTTTTCAGGTCTCTATTTTGAATTGTTTTGCCGGATTTTGGTTCAGGATCCATTTTCAATCCCTGTATTCCGGATTTAGATTTCACATTTGTCTTCTGGATCTCTATCCTCGATCTATCCCGAATCTGTCCCGGATCTCTATCCGAGAACAAGAATTCCTGTGAAATCCAATTCCGGTTTCGCCTGTATTCCGAATCTCAGTATTTCAAAAACTCTGCGTCCCATTTCTGTAACTGACTATTTGTCTTGTTTCTGAAACTGATTTGTCTGTCCCAGATCTAGAACTGATTGTCTGTCCCGGATCTGAAACTGACTATGCGTTGTTTCTGAAAATGATTGGCTGTCCCAGATCAAGAACTGACTATCTGTCCTGAATCTGGAACTTATTGTCGGATCGCCGCATTTTCGGATTGCTGGATTTGCGGATCGTTGGATCGCCAGATTCGTTGGATTCGTCGGATAGTCAGATTCACCAGACTTGCGGGATTCGTCGGATTCGCCGATCGTCGGATCTCTGTTCTGAAGGTTTCTATTCTGCTGCACTCCCTGTGCCGGATTTTCTGTATTACAGAACCAGAATTGATTGGGCCCTCGAAACCGCAGTGTTTCAGGTCTGTTTGAAACTGAATTCAAAATCTGGATTCAACTTCTCTTCATCTTCTTCATGCCCTTTCTTTCTTCTTCTTGTGAGATCTTCAAATCCTTTGACTGCAACTTCAAAATTCAAATTCCTCTCGTTGGTTGAAATTTGCCCACGCTCCAGCACTCTCAAAGCATCAATCAACCAGAGCTGATTGGGTATTCGAACCCGCAGGATCGCCAACTGTTAACGGGGTACAAGACTTCGATAAAACATGAATAGAATTCCGGAATGAATCATAAATCACACATTGTGAATGAGATTTTGTGCTAAAAACATCATGAAAACTGCTGAAAACAATGTCTATTCATTGTATACTACTTCGAAAACACTCAGATTGCATCAGAAATAGATGAGAATCAAGTTTGGAGCAAAAAATATAGAACAAGAAACTGTATATTGTAAATCTGCTTGTTTTACAGAACTGGGGTATGCAGGAATTGCAAGAATTGCATAACTGGGCTGTATAGAAACTGTAGAACTAGGACTGGCTGAACAGGCTGAACAGAAACTGGCTGAACAGACTAAAGCGCACATAACTCCCATGAATAATTTCCCTTCAACACACATCAAGAATTAAATAGACATACTCCATAAATGTGCCCCGTCATATCCTAAGGTGTAGTCTTGTAATTAATGACCACTCTCTAACCTTAGAATAAGAATATGCCCATTTCATAGGTAATATTCATGGTATTAACATAGGACTCATTTAGCATTAATTGCAACCAACACTAAAGTAGCTCCAAGAACGAGCGCGGTGGTCACACCAAGCCAATGTGTGGTTGCACCAAGATTTAAGCGTGGTCATTAGAACCATGAAATGCTAAAATAGATGTATGACTTGTCGGCGTGGATTATCGCATGTCTAGCTCTGCATACTCGTGGAGTAAATACATGTACTTACATGTGTCGAGCTCTGCAATGTTCAAAACGGCAAGTTTTGCTTGATTGCATCTCACCATTACGCTAGTGTGGCAAGTATCATGCCGGGAAAAATTTGGCGAGAGCACGAATGTGTCCCAAATTCAAAATCTCACCCACGAGCACGTCTCATCGTGGCCTCAAAATTGCCCCAAAAATAGTTTCACGATTGGCTACACCCGATTGTGCATCGGCCCTTGTGCTCAATGCTTGGAATGTAGCTTGTCACATTAGCAAAAATATTAGTGTATTTTTGTTACTTTTCCATATTCTTTTCCAAGTGAGGTTTTATATTTGTTATCCAAGGACACTTTCATTATATTTCTCTTATTAGGGTACATTCCCTTTGTATCATAGATTTATGGCAACTCCATGGAGATAATTCATGTGCTTAGTTCAAGTGGCACTTTCATTAGATTTCTCTTATGAGGACATTCCCTCTCTAACATAGATTTATGGAAAACCTATGGAGACAATTCACGTTTTACTTTAAAATTACATACATATTTTTTTCGTTTCTTTTTAAAGAAAATTCAGCTTCTTAATATCTTAACACTTTTTCCATGGTTTCTTTACATCTTCATGTTCTCAACAATGCCATCCTTCTTTTAATTGTTACTTGAAAGTTACCCTCATCTTCACATTTTCCCATAATTCATATCTCACCTTTATGGTTTGGTTTATGGATTTGAGTTGCAACTTTGTGGGTAGTCCCCCTCAACTATGGGTCCCCTTGATGAAACACATGAGCCTATAATTACTAGATTTATGCATGATTCTCTCTTTCTAGTCTTTTTCTCTCGTTCTCTCACCACCTTCGACCATAGATTTACACATCTCCTCTTCCCATGACAAGGATTGCCAAATATTTTCAGGTATCTAAAGCCTATGTCTGGGAACATGAAGCATCATGGCTTGTCATTGATGTCATAGTATTGTAATTTCACAAGGGCGGGAAACTCGAGGATGCTTGTAGGGCTAGTATTTATTAGCAATGCCTTGTTAGAGGGAGTGTTGTATCGTGGAGAATTGGATTTTCTTGTTGTGAATTTTTGCATGTATTAATCAATTTGTGTTTCAAACTACCTTTTATGTAGATTATCATACAAAGCTTTTACCTCCCAAGTTAAAACTATAGCCCAACGCAGTAGCTAAAAAAATAGTTTGCTTTCTCCTTTGCATCCAAAAGCATCTACTTACCACTATAACAAGACCACCACACTAGGAGGGAGTGCGCACATGCACTTGTGCAACTCTAAGTTGGGCCTAATTTGTAGTCACATAAATAGCTATGGGACATTAATACGATACTAGCATACAAGTTGATTGCATTAATCATGGCGAAAAAAGGGAAACCCAGAATGTACAGGGCTTGTAGGGTTTGCATTGTGTGAATGGGCTAGGGAGTGCAGTTTACAATGTAGGAAGCACCTTATTCGGCTAATGATTATAGAAGGGGCCCATTTGTCGTTCCTTGCTGTAGCCACACACAATGTAATGACTAGTGTCAGTCACAACTTTGTCACTGTGAATTGTTATGTTCATGAAGGGGTGCGTGTGTGTGTGTCTCTCCCTTTCTCTCTTGTGTAGGCATGTCCATTGTTGTGAGATATAGAGAATAGATTCTATGTGGAGAGCGAGAGAGAGAGAGAGAGAGAGAGAGAGAAAGACGGAAAGCTTGAAGCGGTGGGAAACCCACCATTTTGCTTCTCCGACAGAGTGACATTCAATGCTAGAGGCGTGACTTGGGCAATGATGCCGCCCTCGGTGCCCCTTGTTAACATTGTGTGGGGAGTGGTTGTGCTTGTGTCTTGTGTGGGTCTCTCCAATTTTGGAAGAGATAGGGATGGATAGATTCTAGGTGGAGACCATAATATAATTGATGGAGGGACCAAGTTAGTCTCTCTCTCTCTCTCCCTTCTCTCTCCTCTCTCTCTCTAGAGATACTCTCTCTCTCTCTCCCTTCTCTCTCCTCTCTCTCTCTAGAGAGAGAGAGTATCTCTAGAGAGAGAGAGGAGAGAGAAGGGAGTATCTCTAGAGAGAGTATCTCTAGAGAGAGAGAGGAGAGAGAAGGGAGGAAAACGTGAAACGACGGCGGAATGGTCGTTAGTCTCACCGTATCTAAGCCACGCCATGTGGCGGACGGCTGGTAAGGGTTAAGTCGTTCCACCTCCCATATCCAATTCTTCTTCTTAGCAGCCTTCCTCAATTCTGCTACTGCTCTGCTCCTCCCACCTCCATCCATCCTTGGAATGATCAAGCTGAGACTTCCCTACTTACCGGGCTGCGTATGCTGGCTGACTCTTGGCTGATCTCAAGCTGCAGCTTACAATAAGTACGTGGGTGAGTCAAACTCTCGCTGCAATTGATCTCGAGAAGCTGCCACGGTTCATGAATTCTGTGGTCTATGGAAAACCGCAACGCTTTGTGTGCTCACAAGAACATGATCATAAATTTATTTGAACTATCAAGAAGATAATGGGATGCTTATGTAAATCTGCATCCTGGAAGTGTTTGAGCACATCCAAGGCATTGTTAGATATCAATGCTCCACTCTCGTGTAACTATGCGGGAACCAGCTAACTCTACTTGTAAGCCCCCCATATGAGGAGAAGGCATTTGAGTAGCTCGGTTATCCGGTAGGTCCTGGTTTGGACACCAGATGGGGGCCATGTGTGGCATGATGGCTGGACGGCTTTAGATAGAGTTGGCACACTGCCAACTAGGCTACATGCAAGTGCGGGAAGGCATCCTATGACTGACCGCACTGAGGGTAGATGGAGCATTTCCCGGGGAAACCCACTCTCGGGTTGCGGGGCCCGTTTGGAGCCCCATATGATCTCGGATGGCTCTGGGCCCAACCCTAATTCCTTAGCATCCAACCTCCGTCCTCTACTGTTTCCAGTACGCCATCGAAGCTTCTCACACAGGAGTGCACGGTTGGGAGACTGCATACGAGATCCTGTTATCTGTTAAGCACAGACGTTGTATTGTTTTCTTACAGGCATATGATAGTGTACGAGATGGAGATGAATTTTCCAAGGGCGTCAACTAATTGGATGCATGGTCAAATTTTTTGAGAGGGGAGGACAGGGGGCCGTCGGAGAACTAGCAAAGTTTGCTTGTTTTTTCCTCTCTGAATCTCCCACACTCTTTCTTTGCTTCTTGCAGAGCTTGTGCGTGCGTATGAACATACTAATGCAGTTAGTTCGTTTCATTTTGTTGCAAATATGGGCTCTAAGTTGCAATATTTAGGATGTTTTTGACTAACACGGGGCTGTGAGTTGCAGTATAATTTAAGATGTTTTTAACTAACATGCACCTTCTTGACATGCAAACTGTGTATGACTATGATTTCATGTTTTTGTCCTGTGACATACTTCAAACACTACATTTCCAGTAGTAGAGAAGCCATGGCCAACCTGCAAAGTCAGAGTAGCATTTTCCATAGGGCTCTGGTAGAGTTTGATGCGGAGCAAGGGCGTTGTGGTTTGAGAATTTGATGGGCAGTTTGGATTTGGGGCGGCAGGCAACAACTGGGGAAGATGGGCATGGCTGGAAGCCGCCACGCATTTGCCTGTAATAAGTAAGCCTGCCATATTCTGAACTTGGAAAACAGCACTCTGCTCAACGAAGTTACGAACCCATCTTCTATACAGTCGCTGACGTCCTGCCTTGATTCACATGGCCATAATGGTGAAAGGCCTTGCAGTAAGTTCGCTCCAACGACCTTGTAGTCCCGAATATCTTTTGCGATAGTCAGAATTACATTTTGTGCAACGTTCGATATGGTGTATCAGCTTGGAATTGAAGGATTTAATTCTACTTACTTTGTTTTTTTGTTTTCCCTTCCACCATCTCTAACAGTCTGGAGCTTCCGAATTCTTGCAAAAGCCCTTGTCCGATGAGACGCTTAAAACATCTGGCAGCAGTACGTAGTCCGAATGCCGATTAGTTGATTGAATATATATAATCACGGCCTTCATTGTGTCGTCATTATTTCCGTTCTGCCCTCTTTCGATCGATTATGCAGTGGAGAGTTTCTGCTTTCGGACATTTCCCCGACCGTGAAAGATTGCGAACTGTGAATGACCATGCCGCACTCACAAGCAGAATCAATAAATCCAGCTCCTAGTAGGTCTTTTGTTCTCCTGGTCTGGAGTTTCTCATGGTTCTCTATCTGGCAGTTAACCTCTTAACACCAAGTTCTTCCTAGTATCACCTATTCATCCATGGTACCTGTAGGTATGACAAAAAACCTCCCCTCCACCTTATGATTAGCAACCGTAATTGAGGTGTGAAGATACCCGACGGTTTCCATTTCTTGTCCATTAACCGCTCTAACTTTTGCATATGATGGTAGTAATGCACCTGTATGTAGGGTCTTCCATACCTCTTGCGATAAGAAGTTGTGGCTTGCACCTGGATCGATCAATGCTTGCCAAGCTTGCTGAGAGCTGTTATCTTGCAAAACCATATCCACCTTAGTAGGTTCAATTTCACATTCATCATTTAGGTTTTCTAAGGTGACGAGGGTCGCCTTGTAGAGTGTAGGGTTTGTCCTACTTTTCAATTTAGCATTTTTGGCTTTAGCCTCTTCTCTGGTTTGATGTTGTATCCTTTTTTCTGCCGTTTTGCGTTCTTGCTCACCATGGATGGCTTGAGGGGTTTGAAGAGTAAGAGGTCCATAGTACCTCTTGAGTTTACTACCATTAACGTAGCTCTCCATTTCAGTGCCATCTAAGGTGGCAATGCGAGCGGTGATAAAATTGAAGGAGATAGTCGATGTAGATCAGGTCATGGAAGAGGGAGGCAGAAGGAGAGATGTGAACATGTGGAAGAGGGAGGAAGCATGAGAAATGCAAATCACCACTATCTTGCTGCAGATCAGGTCAAATCAACTCCACGAATATAGAGAAGTGAGTAGTAGCTTTAGGAAGAGTGGTGGCACGCAGCTTCGAAGAAATGACGAGTAGCAAGAACTCGTGGGCAAACAGAAAAATTCGCGCTGGAAAAATTTCACCAGTTTCTTGCAAGAGCCATAACTTTTCACCAGAATCTCGGATTGCAAAGATGTAAAAGCAAAAAATGAAGTTCTGAAAGTACTACAACTTTGCTTCAGATCTCAGGTCAAAATTCAGCATTTGTCGAAATATATGGCCATCACAATGGTCACTAGTGTCAATTCCAGAAACATGGCGATGAAGATCGAAGGGAAGCTCCACATGAAGAGGTTAAGGGAAGGGCAGCCTTCCAAGGAGAAAGAGAGAGAGAGACAGGCTTCTCTTTCTTGGTGTCCCTCAACTTAATCCTTTGGAAGAGCAAGGAGAAAGGGAGATGGCTATTATGAAGGCACATGGTATGTAGGAACGGGAGAGCAAGCTAACTCTATGTACTGGTACTCACATGTCGACTCCAAGAGAGCTTGGCTTGATTGATGTGACACAAGTGAAAGTACACTACTCTTATAGAGTAGACACACACACTCAAGTACCTAGTGTATATGGGATAAATCCCAATAGGCCACATGGCACTCTCACACACAAAGACTCATAAACTAGTTCCTAGTACACACTAGAACACACTCTTTGATTATGATTTCTCCAACATTGGTATGTGATGTGGCAAACACTTTGCTGACTTGGAACCTAGGTGGACATGAAAACCTCGAAAGACGTATGTAGGTGGCTTTTGATGTGGCACTTGAGTGGATGGTCAAGGGGAAGGAGGTATCAAGTCAACCTAGCTGAGGTGGAGAAATAGGTCGATCGAGGTAATGATGTGGAAGCTCGAGTCTGTGAGGTGGCCAAAAGGTTTAGGGTGAAGTGAATGAGGTGGAACCACCTTGAGGGATGAGGTGGTAGGATACCTCAATCGAGGTGCAGACTGGGCAAGTGAGCTGTTGATGTGTACTCCTGAGGTGGCACAAGGTGGAGGTTGAAGTGGCACAAATACCTCGATCGAGGTCATGATGTGTCCATGCTGATGTGGCTAGAGGTGTTGATGTGGCAGGGCTAATGCTCATGTGGATGAGAAATAACTTGATTTAGATAAGGATGTGGCAGGCTCGTGGCAGGGCCACCCTGATGAAGTGGAAGAAGCGTGATCTTGAGGTGGTCTGTGGAAGTGGTCAAGGCATGGATGTTGGAGCTGCACCATGGCTCTCATGGTGCCACCTCGATCGAGCTATTTATCCCATAAGAAATTTGGTCTTGGATGTAACCCTAATGTCTACTTAAGCCACTACTTTTTAAGGGCCTCACCATTTGCTAGTCCCCACTACTTGATGTGAAGCCCTGCTACTTTATCCACCTCTAGCATTTGTTGCTAGCCTTGTGACCACCCCTATAATCTCATGCTAGCTCCCATCCCCACCCCTTAGCCTTATCATTTTCTCTTTACTTTGCCTTCCTTGTGACCACCCACTAGCATTCCCTCTTCCCCACTCTCCCCCCTTCTCCTTTGTTCCTCCCCTAGCCATAGATGTACCTGTACCTCCTCCTGATGTCATATCATCTATCGAGAGGAAGCTCACGAATATTCATGCTAGGACCCACGACATCTCAGTTGTCCACCTTGTTGAGGGACTAGAGACCTTTCTTGGATCGTTGCGTAGTTTAGATAGCACGAGAGACATAGAGGAGTGGACACGCACCCATCACCTCGTGCGTAAATCCTATGGCCTTTTATATGAGGAGGTTAGGAGGTTGCCAAAGATTAGGGAGGGTGTTTTAGACATTTTTTTGGATAGTGGGGGCAACAGGCCCGCGGTTGGGAAACCCTTGACGATTTCTACATGCTCTCACCCATTGGTAGCATCAAATATCTACACTAGATATTTGGCAGCTAACAATGGGAGGATGCCGAATAATCGTAAGATCCCATTATACTTTGACATGCAGTTGTATGCCAAGTTTGTATTGGGATTAGAGGTTGATTATTCTAGTGTGCGGCGTGGCTATTGTAGGTGGTACACACGTTGGGCAGCAAACATTTGTGCCATCCTCCTCTATACAGGAGCTAGGGTCTCACATGTTATTGGGTGTGAGATCAGTTGTTGAGTCCTTCCATCATGTGCTTAGTACAATATCCGGGTGTTGTATGTTTTCTTGTTGTACATTGAAGTTTGTAGTTCTCATTTGTTTATCTTGTCTTGCAGGCATGTTCATCGGCACCCTGTGGTAGTGGCTCAAATGTGCCTATTGTTGTTGGCACAACATCTGCTATTGTTAGTGCTTCTATCATCACCGTATGTGCCACTTGCTCATTTTATTTTGTTCTTTTTTGTTAATGTCCATTAAAATAGAACGTAGATTTATTCTTGTATCATGTGCACATGTATGCATAGGCATCATCACCCACTATAGTTATGGATGACTCGGTGCATACCATACCATCGAGAGATTGCAGGACAAGTTGAGTGACACATGGGGCCTCTTGATCGACACTCAGGCTTGCTTGCAGGAGATAGAGGCTCGCCTCACAGAGTTTCATGGCACACAAGGTCCCTTGCGCGATACTATGGCTCTCCTTGAGGAGACAGAGGACCCTCTCGTAGATACACAGGCTCGCTTAGATGAGGAGATCATTACGTGCAGGATTGCTGAGCACAGGACTAAGAACTTTTACAAGCACCTCTTACAGTGGGAGGAGCATGGTGGGAGTGCATTGGTGCAGTTGTACATAGCATTGTACCTGCAGCTAGTGTCACACTTTATTGGATTGCCTATGCTCCCTGCAGATGTGCCTTCATTCATTTGCCACACCAGTTGTCCCATATGCGTGTCACACCTTGATGGGACAAGATTTCATGGGATTGGGTGCGGGCACTTGTTTCATTTGGGTTGCATTGTATGAGAGATGTGCCGCAGATCTAGGTGCCCCTCTTGCTCGGACACTATCCCGATCATCACATATCGGGTTCTCGATATCAATTCCCTTTATCCCAGAGATGTTGAGGGAGACCCCATGACACTGAGGTCGATATCTCACATGACACATGAGGATTGCACATGAGGAGGGCTTTCACTACATTCTCGACGGTATCGAGGAGCCTGTCCTTATTTTGTGGAGACATGGTGACTTCGAGGAGGGCGTCTTGGCTCAGGTGTTGAGAGAGACCTAGCACACAATAGCATGCAGCCCGTAGAGCAGAGGGAGTACAGGAGGAGGCTCCGTGCATCATAGAGGCTGAGAATGCGAGTCACTAGTAGTTCGAGATACAAGTCAGGGTAGAGTTCCACTTGTGGTGTGTCAGGGAGAGGTCTATGAGGTGAGCACGTGAGGTTCAATCTCAGGATTCCACATATGTGCTGAATGGCACTATCACACCTCCCATGGTGCATTGTCTTTCCTAGCATGCCATGATTGCTGATCGAGTGGCATATGGTTCGAGATGGAGGACCATGAGGCCTCATAAGTGTGTAGCTATTGTTGATAGTGATAGTCAGTCAGAGTATGCAAACGCAGAGTAGCTAGGTTTCCATGATTCTATGTATTCTAGGTGAGTGGACATGTATTTTGTATATGCTAAACCCAGACTAGCTGGGTTAGCACTCTTGTGTCCACTGTTTTGTTGGAGATTTTTTTGTAGGTGCTAAACCTAGACTTACTAGGTTGCACTTTTACACGGATGTATTTTTTTCATGTGGTTTTATATGATTCATTGCGTACATCATATCTTTTGGTTTTACATGGTGTCCTTTTGAAGTGTACTGCACATCTTGTTTTGTGTCGACTAGGCCTACAAATAGTTTTTTAAATAATTGTATTGCACATCGTATTGCGCATCTGTATTGCACATCATGTCCATCATATTGCACATCATGGCCACCATATCTGAGGGATTATCGATATGTGCACATTCGTATTGCACATCGTGCCCCTCGTATTGCACATCTATATTGCACATATGTATTCACATCCATATTGTACATGCATATTACACATCATGGCCGTTGTATTTGAAAGAATTTTGATATGTGCACATACGTATTGCATAGGCCACCGTATTTGAGGGAATGTCTTATTTGAGAAAAAATACGCATCAGCCAATGACATTGACATGTGCACTTATCCGATTCTTACCAAACTTGGCAAGGGTATTAAGGTGAGTGGTTTCCATGATCTTGCCAAGTATCAAGTGCATCAAACCCCTCATGTGCGGTTGGGAAGGCCAAACACCCGATTTTCTGTGTGCATGGTATGTATGTGAAGGAAAAATACGCATCGACCAATGACATGTTGGAACACTGAAAGGAAAGAGTAGAGTTGACACAAAATCAGAATACTTGCTTATAGAATGAAGAAGAAAGAGGTCCTTAAGTAGGCACCTCATACAAGGTCACTGACATCACTGATGACCTCAAAGCTCCTCAATCATCTCCTCAATCTGCTCCTAGATTCACTCAATCATCCTATGTGGCTTTTCCACCACCTAACTGTGCTTGTGGGCACCTAACTGTGCCTCTAGCACTCACACATAGAAACATAAGGTGTGCCTGAGGCATACACCTTGAGATATCCCAACAAACCCCCCCTCAAGGAAATGCCTCAGGCTATGTCAAGGATACATCTAGTCTCATAGTTTCTCATGCCATCTCATGGTGGTCAAGGATAAATCTATGGCTAGGTTCTCATGCTAGCAAGGGTTTCCTTGGGTGTAAGGTAAACAGAAAGGGATACAAACAGACCTTCCAATGGTTATCTCTCCTACATGTACATGCACACAATGTCTGTAGGAGGTACCATGGAACAAAACATACACATGGCCTACATCATAAGGTGACCAGAGGTGTTTACAAAACACACAAAACACAATAGTTTATTTTCATTCATTTTGGAGGACTATCCAGGCTGAGTACCTTGACATTAAAAGAGTGATCTGGAGCATACATAGAGATGAGTTTAAAATGCATAATCTTCATGGGATGCCTCATCTTGTGGAGGCAAAATATCCATGTCAAGGCAAGGTCTTACCACATGGGCAGTGTCTAGTGCCTTATAAGATGGTACTATGATAGAACAAGTGGATCTGAAAGTCATATCCTTCATGAGAACAATTATCTTGTCATCTCCATAGTTGTGTAGAGAAGCATATCTTAGGTGTCTGACCTTCATCTTTTTCTTGTACTTGGAGTCAAATAAAAATGCCATGAGAGTGTAGATCTCTGTATTTGCTTCCTTTTTGGCAACCATTGTTTTGGCAATCTTCAATAAGGAAGTCAGGTTGGCATTTTCATCCTTTGTAGCATAACAAGACATTGCTTTATGTTTTGGCTTTTCACATATTTGGCATAAGCAAGCCATGAGAGGCTCTAACCCAAGTATTGGGTAGTGTCTTCTCTCTTACAAGGCAAAAAGAACTGAAATACTTCCAAAGTATAGCCACTTGTTGTAGCAAATAGTAGTGACTAGTTTTCAAACAATGATGCTTCTTCTTACATGCTTCATAGAAGTGGATGAAATAAACATTTTCCAATCAAAACCAGGTCTAGCAAGTCAAAACAAAACTGAATCCACACTTGTACTGAAGTTATTGAAAGCTTCAAAAAACCAGAAATGCTAGAGTAGCATTTTATGTAGCATCATCTTCAAAAACTTGTCCAAAACTGTCAAAACTGAAAAGCTGAACTTGGAGGGCTTGTAGCTCACTCTTCAAAGCAAGGAAAAGAGGGCTTTCTGAAGCAAAAGAAAGCTCATATACCAGAGAAGGTCCAGCACAGAGGTTGGACGAAATGGTGCGCACTTTTGCCCGGGAGAGTTGTCCCAATTTCCATATGCATGGTACGTACGTGAAGGAAAACTATGCATTGGCCAATGACATTGATATTTGCACTTCTTCGATTGGTACCAAACTTGTCACTGGTCTTAAGGTGAGGGGTTTCCATGATCTTGCCAAGTATCAAGTGCATTGTATGCTGTATGTCCGGTCGAGAAGGCCAAATGCCCCAATTTCCATATGCATGGTATGTATGTGAAGGAAAAATACGCATCGACCAATGACATTGATATGTGAACTTATATGATTGTGTTAACACAGGGTATTCTAGGAAACATAATCAGATATGAACAGATACGAAAAGACCTCGAAAAGACATTATGTATAGTATAATAGAATATCTTGCTAAGTATAAACACACACAACTGTTGTAACTTCCAAGTGCATCGGTTATTGAACCGTGACTCTCTGTTTTTGAGAGAGATCTGTCATGAAGTTTGTGCAATGAATACATATCTTCCTGTTCCTTTGAGCAATTCTTTACTGCTTTGAGTTACATGATTATATTCTGTTTTAATCTTGAGAATGAATGTTGAAGATGTTTTTGTCAACAGTAAATTATTGTGACTTTAAGTCAGTAAACACTTGGCGATCCTGCGGGTTCGAGGGCCCAAATTACTTGGAAGACCGGTGCTGGGATCGAGACTCTTCTGTTTCAGAAGAGATGAAGATGCATGACAGGCCAATGCAGCAATGAAGGACATTAATTCGCAAGCCCGGACTAAGCAAGTAGTCATCCAACACTGGCGCGGGGAGGCTCGCACTATTCAGAAGCAGATGAACGGATTGAAAAATCAGAGACGTGAATCATCATCCGAAAAGGCTAAAGCCTTGTTCAAGTTTCTCCAAAATACATTGCGGAACTTGCGAGAACATATCCGGCATCTCCAGAAGCCAAATCCGTGAGCATCACAAAAACAGTTAGGAAGCGGTTACTCACACCGTTTCGGATATCAACACTTTCAGCACATCGGTATGTCAGATCAATACCATGGTGAAGGAGTTGGAGTGTATTTCACTCATCTTTAGGCACGACTTTGACAAGAACAACGCTAGCAACAATTGGAGCCACTAGAGGTAGTCGACGAGGGAACACAGTCAGAACCAAGGCGAATCGAAGATGGAAGTACCCAAACCACAAACTTTGAAGACAATCTGAATTCTTCATGAATTCACAGCAATCTTAGGAACAATGGAATTGATCAAATGGCAAACGTCACGCCATCTGAGGTTCGATCCATTTGCAAGATCTCCCCGGAGACAGCGAGAAAAGTCTAGATCAGGATCAGAACAGTCGAAAATAGATATGGTTTCGAGAATCCCCCTCTCTCCATCTAGCACACGCCTAGAAGAAGAAACCGATGGATTGGCCCATCCGACGGTGCAAAAATCGGAGAATCAGCCTACGAAAGAACCAGAAGATTCGCCAAAAGACGTGGATGTGCTGTCAGCGCAGCCTGAACAGGAACCGGCAAACCAATTGGAGGACGATCAGCTGACCCCGGAGCAAGAAACTGATTCCATACAGACATGGATATCACAAGACATAAATGATCAATCAAATTATCAAATTCAATCAGATGAGGAGGAAAACCTGTTCTGACTCCACCAGGAAGTCCACCCAACTCTCCGCTGGCACAACAACAACAACAATATCAAACGCTTACACCACCAATTCAACTGCCTACCCCTCCCGGGTAGTCCACACCCAAATATGGCTAATCCAAATGCTGCTAGTTTGAAGTGTAAATTTTTTGAATACTGGGGCAAGAAGAAGAATGACCCCGATAGCCATGTGGCACAGTTTGAAACACGTTGGCAAGCCAGTGGTGTCGATGTCATATTCGGCGATGCCGAGAAGAAACATCATTTTGCTTGTACAATGGCCGGGAAAGCCATGAGTTGGTTCAGTCCATATGGAGTAGCAAACTTCCCGAACTATGAAGACCTAAAAACAGCATTTCTAGCACGCTTTCGGAAGGAGAAAACACCGAATGACATGCGGAAGAAACTCTGAGAACTCTGACAGAAGAAACTGTTAGTGGAAGGCTATGCACAACAATTCCAGAATCTGAATGCGCGATTGGAGCCGGCTGAGCGACCTATAATCGAGACATTAGCTGAATATTTTTGTAGGGTATTGCGGAAAAGCATCCATAGTGTGGTAAGCAGAATTGACTTAGCAATCGGAGCACTCGACTTTACCACTCTTATCAATTCGGTAAAAAGATCTGAACGAAGATGTCAATAATTCACTTCATCTATCAGGTAGACCCGATGACACTTATCCCACATGACACGTGAGGATATCGAGATGATTGCACATGAGGAGGGATTTCACGACATTCCCACTGGTATCGAGGAGCCTACCCTTATTCCGTGGAGATGTAGTGACTTTGAGGAGGTCATCTTGGCTCGTGTGTCGAGAGAGACCTGATAGGAGTCGACACAGCAACATGCAGCCTATAGAGCAGAGGGAGTATAGGAGGAGGCTTGGCGCATCACAGCAGCTGAGAGTGTGGGTCACCAAGAGTTTGAGATACGAGTCAGAGCGGAGTTCCACTTGTGGTGTGTCAGGTAGAGGTCTATGAGGCGAGCACGTGAGGTTCAGTCTCATGATTCAACATATGTGCTAAATGGCACTATCGCACCTCCTACGGCGTATTGGCTTTCCCAGCATGCCACGATTGTTGATCGAGTGGAATATGGTTCGAGACGGAGGACCGTGAGGCCTCAAACGCGTGTAGCTATTGTTGATAGTGACAGTAAGTTAGAGTATGCCAACTCAGAGTAGCTGGGTTGCCATGATTCTATGTATTCTAAGCGAGTGGACATGTATTTTGTATATGCTAAACCCAGAGTAGCTGGGTTAGCACTCTTGTGTCCACTGTTTTGTTAGAGATTTTTTTGTAACAAG
The DNA here is from genome assembly GCF_047967505.1 of Dipteris shenzhenensis. Taxonomy (NCBI): domain Eukaryota; kingdom Viridiplantae; phylum Streptophyta; class Polypodiopsida; order Gleicheniales; family Dipteridaceae; genus Dipteris; species Dipteris shenzhenensis. The sequence goes on from NC_141615.1 coordinate 55,674,414, forward strand.
GATGTACTTTTTTCCTATGGTTTTATATGATTCATTGCGTACATCATATCTTTTGGTTTTACATGGCGTCCTTTTGAAGTGTACTGCACATCTTGTTTTGTGTTGACTAGGCCTGCAAACCATTTTTTAGTTAATTGTATTGTGCATCGTATTGCGCATCTATATTGCACATCATTTGCATCATATTGCACATGTATATTGCAAATCCATATTGCACATCATGGCCACCATATTAGAGGGATTGTCGATATGTGCACATTTGTATTGCACATCATGCCCCTCGTATTGCACATCTATATTGCACGTCCGCATTCACATCCATATTGCACATGCATATTACACATCATGGACATCTTATTTGAGATAATTTTGATATGTGCGCATGCGTATTGCATAGATCACCGTATTTGAGGGAATGTCTTATTTGAGGAAAAATACGCATCAGCCAATGACATTGATATGTGCAGTTCTCCGATTGGTACCAAACTTGGCACGGGTCTTAAGGTAAGTGGGTTCCATGATCTTGACCAGTATCAAGTGCATCGGATGCCGTATGTGTGGTCAAGAAGTTCAAATGCCCCAATTATCCATTTGCATGGTACATACGTGAAGGAAAAATATGCGTCCACCAACGACATTGATATGTGCACTTGTCCGATTGGTACCAAACTTGGCAAGGGTCTTAAGATAAGTGGGTTCCATGAGCTTGCCAAGTATCAATTGCATCGGGCCCCGTATGTGCGGTTAGGAAGGCCAAATGCCCAATTTCCTGTTTGAATGATACATATGTGAAGGAAAAATATGTATCGGCCAATGACATTGATATGTGCACTTGTTCGATTGGTACCAGACTTGGCAGGGTTGTTAAGGTGAGAGGTTTCCATGATTTTTCCAAGTATCAAGTGCATCGTACCTTGTATGTGCAGTCGAGAAGGCCAAATACCCCAATTTTCATATGCATGGTACGTACGTGAAGGAAAAATAGGGTTCGGCCAACGACATTGATATGTGCACTTCTCTGATTGGTACCAAACTTGGCATGGGTCTTAAGGTGAGTGGTTTCCATGATTGTGCCAAGTATCAAGTGCATTGGACCCCGTATGTCCAATCAGGAAGGCCAAATGCCCCAATTTCCATATGCATGGTACGTATGTGAAGGAAAAATACACGTCAGCCAAGGACATTGATATGTGGTATCCGATTGGTACCAAACTTGTAAGGCATCTTAAGGTGATGGTTTCCATGATCTTACCAAATATCAAGTGCATCGGACCCCCTATGCGCAGTTGGGAAGGCCAAATGCCCAATTTTCCATGTGAATGATACGTATGTGAAGGAAAAATATGCATCGGCCAATGATATTGATATGTGCACTTGTCCAATTGGTACCAAAATTTGTAGTGGTCTTAAGGTGATTGTTTTCCATGATCTTGCCAAGTATCAAGTGCATTGGACCCCGTATGTGCAGTCGGGGAGGCCAAATGCCCCAATTTGCATATGCCTAGTACGTATGTGAAGGAAAAACACGGGTCGACCAACGACATTGATATGTGCACTTATCCAATTGGTACCTTGGAATGGGTCTTAAGGTGAGTGGTTTCCATGATCCTGCTAAGTATCAAGTGCATCAGACCCCGTATGTACGGTCAGGAAGGCCAAATGCCCCACTTTACATATGCATGGTACATATGTGAAGGAAGAATACGCGTCGGCCAAGGACATTGATATGTGCACTTATCCAATTGATACGAAACTTGGAAGGGGTCTTAAGGTTAGTGGTTTCCATGATCTTATTAGGTATCAAGTGCATCAGATGATGTATGTCTGGTTGAGAAGGCCAAATGCCCCAATTTTCCATGTGCATGGTACGTACGTGAAGGAAAAATACAGGTCAGCCAACGACATTGATATGTAAACTTTTACGATTGGTACCAAAGTTGGCAAGGGTCTTAAGGTGAGTGGTTTCCATGATCTTGCCATGTATCAAGTTGATCGGATGCCGTATGTTCGGTCAAGAAGGCCAATTGTCCCAATTTTCCGTGTGCATGGTACGTACATGAAGGAAAAATCCGGGCGGCCAACGACATTGATATGTGCACTTGTTCGATTGGTACCAAACTTGGAACGGGTGTTTAGATAAGTGGGTTCCATGATCCTACCAAGTATCAAGTGCATTGGATGCCGTATGTCTGGTCGAGAAGGCCAAATGCCTCAATTTACATGGGCATGATCTTTAGGTGACTGGTTTCCATGATCTTGCCAAGTATCAAGTGCATTGGACAACGTATGTCCGGTCGGGAAGGCCAAATGCCTATGTGCATGGTACGTACGTGAAGGAAAAATATGGGTCAGTCAATGACATTGATATGTGCACTTATCCGATTGCCAACACCGTTGACACCGTATGTCTAGTTGGGAAGGCCAAATGCCCAAATTGCCATGTGCATGGTACGCACATGAAGGAAAAATATGCATCGGCCTACGACATTGATATGTGAACTTGTCTGATAGGTACAAAACTTGAATGGGGTCTTAAGGGAATTGTTTTCCATGATCTTGCCAAATATGTAGTGCATCCAACACTCTATGTCCGATCGGGAAGGCCAAATTTCCCAATTTCCATGTGCATGGTACATACGCGAAGGAAAAATATGCACCGGCCTACAACATTGATATGTGAACTTGTCGATGGCTATGATATTTGATGGGGGTCTTACATCAAGTGGTTTCCATGATCTTTCCAAGTATGAAGTGCATCCGACATCGTATGTCTAGTTGGGAAGGCCAAATGCCCAAATTTTCATGTGCATGGTATGCACGTGAAGGAAAAGTACACACCAACCTACAACATTGATATGTGAACTTGTTAGATTGGTAGAAAGCTTGATAAGGGTCTTAAAAGGAAGTGGTTTCCATGATCTTGCCAAGTATAAAGTGCATCGAACCCCGTATGTTCGGTTGGGAATGCTAAATTTCCCCATTTCCATATGCATGGTACGTATGTGAAGGAAAAATACGCATCGACCTACGACATTGATATGTGAACTTGTCCGATGGGTACCAAACTTGACGGGTGTCTTAAGGCAATTGGTTTCCATGATCTGGCCAAGTATGAAGTGCATCGGACCCCGTATGTACGGTCAGGAAGGCCAAATGCCCAAATTTCCATGTGCATGGTACGCACGTGAAGGGAAAATATGCATCGGTCTACGACATTGATATGTGAACTTGTTTGATTTGTAAAAAACTTGACAAGGGTATTAAAGGAAGTGTTTTACATTATCTTTCCAATTATTAAGTGCATTGGACCCCGTATGTCCGGTCGAGAAGGCAAAATTTCCCAATTTCCATGCATGGTATGCACGTGAAGGGAAAATCCCCTATTTTTCATGTTCATGGTGCGTATGCAATGAAAAATACATAGAGGACAACGACATTGATATTCAATCAAGTGCTACCTACGTGTTTACGCTAGAAACAACAATATAAATGTTCCATGGAACTTTTCAAGAAATTTTAAAACCACTTAAATTTGAAGTACAACAATCCACATAATAGAATGATTATGAAAACAATTGTCAAGAAACATGTAATGGCAAAACATGATGATATGGTAAGTGCATGAAAGCATTCATAACCAATATAATGGCTGCATATCGGATAATTAAGATCCATAATACAATGATATGCAAAGAGCATGAGACTACACATCCCCGATACCATGATACAAAATGACATAACAATAGAATGAACTACTAATGCGACTGTAGTTCCCCAATACAACCAAACACAATGAGCTACTCCTCAGGATCTGCTCTCATGCCAATAGTTACACGTATGCTCTCATGATCATCTATAGGAAGGCGCCAACGTGGAGTGGATGCGGCCTTGTGAGAGACCACATGATGAATCTCAAGCTTGATCACAACAACAAGATGGGAGTACATGTATGCCTCGTGATCATCCATGTACTGCTGAAACTCGATGAAGCCACCTTGCCTCCGGAACTGTTGGAAGTAGTGTTCATCAAATGACATCCCATGTCCATCCACCGTGTTGTTGTTGAGAACGGTCTTGACCAAAGAGCATCTCAACAAGTAGTAATCCACACCCTCGTCATTGTCCTTAGGAGCAATGACAACAAAAACATCGTGAATGGCCAACAAATCCATCAAGTGATCAAAATCCATGCTGGATGTGAGCCCTGGCCAACAGTCTCTCCATCATGCTCTGCCTCCCAAGGCTGGCAAGGAGAAAGCACATGCTGCCTCCATGGATCAGCCCATGCTGGCATGGAACATGCTCCCTAGTCACCATCAATGCATGTGGAGCAAAAACACACAAACTTGTCGAGAGAATATCGTGGGCTCTGAAATGCATGTACTCCTAACATAATGAAAGTCCAATGTGACACACAATTCGAAACGCATGTACTCCTGACAGAATGAAAGTCCAATGTGACATACACAGTCAACAATCAAATACTCTTGACCGGTCAATCCTCCCAACATCGACACACCAAAGCAAACATCTCACCACCCTGTTGCCACGTGATCGATAAGAAGAGGTTGCACCACTAGTCAAGTTTTGTGTGCACCACTGCACCACATCATGTGCATCCCTGAACTGATCAAAACCATGATGCAATGGTCAAAGTGCGCTTCGCACAAGCACTTGCACCATCATGCTCCCCCTTGCCATGCCCTATGTCGAAGAAGCTCCAGATCACCAGGATGATGGTTTGAGGGTGCCACCTGCATCACCAAAAAAATAGTTTGGCAGATTTGAATTGTCCACCGCATCCATCGGACCGAATCCAATGTTGTTGCCATGTAAATATCATGAAGATTAATGCAGTGCTGCACAAAATGAGCATCATGAGAATGATCGTCGCTGATGTAGAAGTGATATTCTCTCACAATCACTCGAGACTCGAGGGTACTATCAATCCCATCCAGCTGTGCCTACGCATGATGATAGTTGATGTGCACAAATATAGCAACCTACAAAAATACACCAAATAAACAATGAGGGTGATGGAAAGGAATATGGTGCTCGTGAAAGAACAACAAATGTCACATGTGTTACCTGCTCAGAAAAGTAATACTCTGACTGGATCTCCTGTGATGGTAGTGGTCTTAAGATTAGTGGTTTCCATGATCTTTTGAAGTATCAAGTGCATCAGATTCCATATGTCTGGTAGGGAAGGCCAAATGCCCCAATTTTCCATGTGCATGGTACGTACATGAAGAAAAAATATGGGTCGGTCAACAGCATTGATATGTGCACTTATTCAATTCAGCATTGATATGTGCACTTATTCAATTGGTACCAAACTTGGCAGGGGTCTTAAGGTGAGTGGTTTCCATGTTCTTGCCATGTATCCAAGTGCATTGGATGCCATATGTCTGGTTGAGAAGGCCAATTGTCACAACTTTTCATATGCATGGTACATACGTGAAGGGAAAATACGGGTCGACCAACGACATTGATATGTGAACTGTTCGATTAATACCAACTTGGAAGGGGTCTTAAGATAAGTGAGTTCCATGATCTTGCCAAGTATCAAGTGCATCAGACACAGTATGTGCACTTGTCCGATTGGTACCAAACTTGGAATGGGTCTTAAGGTGATGATTTCCATGATCCTGTCAAGTATCAAGAGCATCGGACCCCGTATGTGTAGTCGGGAAGGCCAAATGCCCCAATTTTCATATGCATGGTACGTACATGAAGGAAAAATATGGCTCGTACAACAATGTGAGTGGTTTCCATGATCTTGCCGGGTATGAAGTGCATCAATTTCCATATGTCTAGTCGGGAAGGCCAAATGTCCCAATTTTCCATGTGCATGGTACGTACATGAAGGAAAAATACGCGTCAGCCAACGACATTGATATGTGCACTTATCTGATTGGTACCAAACGTGGCATGGGTCTTGGGGTGAGTTGTTTCCATCATCTTGTCAAGTATCAAGTGCATCAGATGCAATAGTCCAGTCAGTAAGGTCAAATGCCCCAGTTTTCCGTGTGCATGGTACATACGTGAAGGAAAAATACGGGTCAGCCAATGACATTGATATGAGCACTTGTGTGATTGTTACGAAACTTGACAAGGGTCTTAAGGTAAGTGGTTTCCATGATCCTACCAGTTATCAGGCTCATCAAATGTCGTATATTCGGTCAGGAAGGCCAAATGACCCAATTTCCATGTGCATGGTATGTACGTGAAGGAAAAATACGCCTCCGCCTATGACATTGATATGTGAACTTGTCTGATGGGTACAAAACTTGATAGAGGTCTTAAGGAAATCGGTTTCCCTTATCTTTCCAAATTTACACTCAAGAATATCGTGGTTGAAGGCCAAATGCCGCACTTTCCATATGCATGGTACGTACATAAAGGAAAAATACACGTCGGCCAAAGACATTGATATGTGCACTTATCCGATTGGTACCAAACTTGGCATGGGTTTTAAGGTTAGTGGTATCCATGATATTTACAAGTATCAAGTGCATCGTACACCGTATGTCCGATAAGGAAGGCCAAATGCCCGAATTTCCATGTGCATGGTACGTACGTGAAGGAAAATTACAACTCGGCCAACGCCATTGATATGTGCACTTATTGTTGGAATACTGAAAAGAAAGAGTAGAGTGGACACAAACTCAGAATACTTGCTTATAGAATGAAGAAGAAAGAGGTCCTTAAGTAGGCACCTCATATAAGGTCACTGACATCACTGATGACCTCAAAGCTCCTCAATCATCTCCTCAATCTGCTCCTAGATTCACTCAATCATCCTATGTGGCTTTTCCACCACCTAACTGTGCTTGTCGGCACCTAACTGTGCCTCTAGCACTCACACATAGAAACATAAGGTGTGCCTGAGGCATACACCTTGAGATATCCCAACAAACCCCCCCTCAAGGAGATGCCTCAGGCTATGTCAAGGATACATCTAGTCTCATAGTTTCTCATGCCATCTCATGGTGGTCAAGGATAAATCTATGGCTAGGTTCTCATGCTAGCAAGGGTTCCCTTGGGTGTAAGGTAAACAGAAAGGGATACAAACAGACCTTCCAATGGTTATCTCTCCTACATGTACATGCACACAATGTCTGTAGGAGGTACCATGGAACAAACCATACACATGGCCTACATCATAAGGTGACCAGAGGTGTTTACAAAACACACAACACACAATAGTTTATTTTCATTCATTTTGGAGGACTATCCAGGCTGAGTACCTTGACATAAAAAGAGTGATCTGGAGCATACATAGAGATGAGTTTAAAATGCATAATCTTCATGGGATGCCTCATCTTGTGGAGGCAAAATATCCATGTCAAGGCAAGGTCTTACCACATGGGCAGTGTCTAGTGCCTTATAAGATGGTGCTATGATAGAATAAGTGGATCTGAAAGTCATATCCTTCAAGAGAACAATTATATTGTCATCTCCATAGTTGTGTAGAGAAGCATATCTTAGGTGTCTGACCTTCATCTTTTTCTTGTACTTGGAGTCAAATAAAAATGCCATGAGAGTGTAGATCTCTGTATTTGCTTCCTTTTTGGCAACCATTGTTTTGGCAATCTTCAATAAGGAAGTCAGGTTGGCATTTTCATCCTTTGTAGCATAACAAGACATTGCTTTATGTTTTGGCTTTTCACATATTTGGCATAAGCAAGCCATGAGAGGCTCTAACCCAAGTATTGGGTAGTGTCTTCTCTCTTACAAGGCAAAAAGAACTGAAATACTTCCAAAGTATAGCCACTTGTTGTAGCAAATAGTAGTGACTAGTTTTCAAACAATGATGCTTCTTCTTACATGCTTCATAGAAGTGGATGAAATAAACATTTTCCAATCAAAACCAGGTCTAGCAAGTCAAAACAAAACTGAATCCACACTTGTACTGAAGTTATTGAAAGCTTCAAAAAACCAGAAATGCTAGAGTAGCATTTTATGTAGCATCATCTTCAAAAACTTGTCCAAAACTGTCAAAACTGAAAAGCTGAACTTGGAGGGCTTGTAGCTCACTCTTCAAAGCAAGGAAAAGAGGGCTTTCTGAAGCAAAAGAAAGCTCATATACCAGAGAAGGTCCAGCACAGAGGTTGGACGAAATGGTGCGCACTTTTGCCCGGGAGAGTTGCTACAGGCTGAAACTGAGTTTTGACGATTTCTCCCTCGTTACTGAACCAAATGACTTGGAAAATGGCTCAAAATCTTCGTCTTGAGGTCGCCCATCTACTCCTAAGAGGGCTCAGGCAATGGCGGAGTATGCAGGGAGTATTGAGCAACAGAAGAAATTCGCTGTTTGGAGAATGGCAGCCACCACAGACGTTTTTTCTTCAATTGCTTGCAGGTGGAAGTTCGCCCATACTAGAGGAGTTTCCAGCTCAGAGGGTTTGGGCAATGGCTGTTTGTAGATGGAGAACCAAGCTCTCAAAGATTTTGGGAAGAAAGAGGAAAATGGAGAAGAAGAAGAAGATGATGATGTGGCAGAAATGGGCTCAAGGGGGATCAAAGGGCTCTGATACCATGTTGGAATACTGAAAAGAAAGAGTAGAGTGGACACAAACTCAGAATACTTGCTTATAGAATGAAGAAGAAAGAGGTCCTTAAGTAGGCACCTCATACAAGGTCACTGACATCACTGATGACCTCAAAGCTCCTCAATCATCTCCTCAATCTGCTCCTAGATTCACTCAATCATCCTATGTGGCTTTTCCACCACCTAACTGTGCTTGTGGGCACCTAACTGTGCCTCTAGCACTCACACATAGAAACATAAGGTGTGCCTGAGGCATACACCTTGAGATATCCCAACACTTATCTGATTGGTACCCAGCTTGGAAGGGGTCTTAAGGTGTGGTTTCCATGATCTTTCCAAGTAGAAAGTGCATCGGATGCTGTATGTCTAGTTAGGAAGACCAAATGGCCCAATTTTCCGTGTGCATGGTATGTACGTGAATGCAAAATATGGGTCGGCCAGTGACATTAATATGTGCACTTGTACAATTGGTACCAAACTTGGCAGGGGTCTTAAGGTAAGTGGGTTACATGATCCTACCAAGTATCAAGTGCATCGGACCTCGTATGTCCAATCGGGAAGGCCAAATGCCCCAATTTTAATATGCAAGGTACGTATGTGAAGGAAAAATATGGGTCGTCGAACGACATTGATATATGCACTTATCCTTTTGGTACCAAACTTGTTGAGGGTACTAAGGTGAGTGTTTTTAATGATCTTGCCAAGTATCATGTGCATCAGACATCATATGTCTGGTCGGGAAGGCCAAATGCCCAAATTTTCATGTGCATGGTACATAAGGCATTGATATGTGAACTTGTCGAATGGGTACTAAACTTGATGGGGGTCTTAAGGCAAGTGGTTTCCATGATCTTTCCAAGTATAAAGTGCATCCGACACCGTATGTCTGGTCGGGAAGACCAAATGCCCAAATTTCCATGTACATGATACGCACGTCGTGAAGGAAAAATACGTATCGTCCTACGACATTGATATTTTGATGGGTAAAAAACTTGACAGGGGTCTTAATTCAAGTGCCAAGTATTAAGTGCATCCGATGCCGTATGTCCAATCTGGAAGGTCAAATGCCCCAAATTCCATGTGCATGGTACTTTGTGTAGGAAAAATACGACTCGGCCTACGATATTGATATGTTAACTTGTCAGATGGGTAAAAAACTTGATGAGGGTATTAAGATAAGTGGTTTCCATGATCATGCCAAGTATCAAGTGCATCGGACACTGTATGTCCGGTCGGGAAGGCCAACTGCCCAAATTTCCATGTGCATGGTACGCACGTGAAGGGAAAATACGATTCGGCCTACGACATTGATATGTGAAATTGTCTGATGGGTATGAAACTTGACAAATGTCTTAAGGCTAGTGGTTTCCATGATCTTTCCAAGTATGAAGTGCATCAGATGCCGTATGTCTGGTTGGGAAGGTCAAATGCCCAAATTTCCATGTGCATGGTATGCACGTGAAGGAAAAATATGCATTGGCCTATGACATTGATACATGAACTTGTCCGATGGTTACAAAACTTGACGCGGGTCTTAAGGAAAGTGGTTTCCATGATCGTGCCAAGTATGAAGTGCATCAGACCACGTATGTCTGGTCGGGAAGGCCAAATTTTCCAATTTCCATATGGATGGTACATACGTGAAGGAAAAATATGCATCGGCCTACGACGTTGATATGTGAACTTGTCCAATGGGTACCAAAATTTATGGAGCTATTAATTCAAGTTATTTCCAGGATATTTCCAAGTATGAAGTTCATCTTGCCCTATATATCCAGTCAGAAATGTCAAATGCCCAAATTTCCATGTGCATGGTACGCACATGAAGGAAAAATATGCATCGGCCTACGACATTGATTTGTAATTGGTAACAAACTTGACAGGGGTCTTAAGGAAAGTGGTTTCCATGATCTTGCCAAGTATGAAGTGCATCCAATGCCGTATGTCCTATCGGGAAGGTCAAATGCCCCACATTCCATGTGCATGGTACGTACGTGAAGGCAAAATACACATCCGCCTACGACATTGATATGTAAACTTGTCCGATGGGTACAAAAATTGAGAGGTGTCTTAAGGAAAGTGGTTTCCATGATGTTGCCAAGTATGAAGTGCATTCGACACCGTATGTCCAGTTGAGAAGGCCAAATGCCCAAATTTCCATGTGCATGGTATGCATGTGAAGGAAAAATACGCATCGGACTACAACATTGATATGTGAACTTGTACGATTGGTACCAAACTTGACAAGGGTCATAAGGGGAATTTCTTCCATTATCCTTCCAAGTATTAGGTGCATTGGACCCCGTATGTCCTGTTGGGAAGGTCAAATGCCCCAAATTCCCTCTGCATGGTACGTATATGAAGAAAAAATACGCATTGGCCTATGACATTGATATGTGAACATGTGAGATGGGTATGAAACTTGACGAGGTCTTAAGAAAAGTGGTTTCCATGATCTTGACAATTATTAAGTGCATCTGACACCATATGTCCGGTTAGTAAGGCCAAATGCCCAAATTTCCATGTGCATGGTATGCACATGAAGGAAGCATATGCATCGGCCTACGACATTGATGTGTGAACTTGTACCTTGGGTATGAAACTTGACAGGGGTCTTAATTCAAGTGGTTTCCATGATATTTCCAAGTATGAAGTGCATCCGATGTCGTATGTCCGGTCGGGAAGGTCAAATGCCCCAAATTCCTTGTGCATGGTATGTATGTGAAGGAAAACTATGCATTAGCCTACGACATTGCCATGTGAACTTGATCAATGGGTACGAATATGGACGGTGGTCTTAAGGCAATTGGTTTCCATGATATTACCAAGTATCAAGTGCATCCAACACGGTGGACACCATATGTCCGGTCAGGAAGGCCAAATGCCCAAATTTCCATATGCATGGTATGCACGTGAAGGAAAAATATGCATCGGCCTATTACATTGATATGTGAACTTGTCTGATAGGTACAAAGCTTGATGGGGGTCTTAAGAAAATTGGTTTTCATGATCTTGCCAATTATAGAGTGCATCCGACCTCTATGTCCGATCAGGAAGGCCAAATTTCCCAATTTCCATGTGCATGGTACATACGTGAAGGAAAAATACACATCCGCCTATGACATCAATACGTGCACTTGTTGATGGGTATGATACTTGATGGGGGTCTTAAGTCAAGTGGTTTCCATGATCTTGCCAAGTATGAAGTGCATTCGACACCGTATGTTTGGTCAGGAAGGCCAAATGCTCAAGCATGGTACTCACGTGAAGGAAAAGTACATATCAGCCTACGACATTGATATTTGAACTTGTTAGATTGGTATAAAACTTGAGAAGGGTATTAAGGGAAGTGGTTCTCATGATCTTGCCAAGTATGAAATGCATCCGACCCCGTATGTCCGATCAAGAATGCCAACTTTCCCAATTTCCATATTCATGATACGCATCGACCTACCACATTGATATGTGAACTTGTCTGATGGGTACCAAGATGAGTGTTCTAAGGCAATTGGTTTCCATGATTTGGCCAAGTATGAAGTGCATCCAACACCATATGTCTAGTCGGGAAGGCCAAATGCCCAAATTGCCATGTGCATGGTACGCACATGAAGGGAAAATACGCATCAACCTACGACATTGATATGTGAACTTGTCTGATTGGTACCAAACTTGAAAAGGGTCTTAAGGGAAGTGGTTTACATGATCTTACCGACTATAAAGTGCATCAGACCCCCTATGTCCGATCGGGAAGGCCAAATTTCCCAATTTCCATGCATGGTACACACGTGAAGGAAAAATATGCATTGTCCTACGACATTGATATGTGAACTTGTCTGATGGGTACCAAACATGAAGGGGGTCTTAAGGCAAGTGGTTTCCATGATGTTTTCAAGTATGAATTCATCCAACACTATATGTCTGGTCGGGAAGGCCAAATGCCTCAAATTCCATGTGCATGGTACGCATGTGGAGGAGAAATATGCACTGGCCTACGACATTGATATTTGAACTTGTCAGATGGTATGAAACTTGTCAAGGATATTAAGGCAAGTGGTTTCCATGATCTTGCCAAGTATGAAGTGCATCTGACACCATATGTCTGGTGGAGAAGGTCAAATGCCCTAAATTCCATGTGCATGGTACGTAAGTGAAGGAAAAATATGCATCGTCCTTCGACATTGATATGTGAACTTGTACAATGGGTACCAAACTTGATGGGTGTCTTAAGATAAGTGTTTTCCATGATCTTTCCAAGTTTCAAGTGCATTAGACCATGTATGTGCGGTGGGGAAGGCCAAATGCCCCAATTTCTATATGCATGGTACGTACATGAAGGAAAAATATGCGTCAGCCAAGGACATTGATATGTGCACTTGTTCGAAGGGAAAATGCCCCTATTTTCCATGTGCATGGTGCATATGTGAATTAAAAATATGTAGCGGACTACATTGATATTCCTACAATTAAGTGCTATGTACGTGTTTACACTAGAAACAACAATATAAAAGTTCCATGCGACTTTTCAAGAAATTTTAAAACCACTTAAATTTGAAGTAAAACAATCCACATAATAGAATTATTATGAAAACAATGCTCATGACACATGTAATGGCAAAACATGATGATATGGTAAGTGCATGAATGCATACATAGCCAATATAATGGTTGTATATTGGATAATATAAAGATCCACAATACAATGATATGCGAAGAGCATGAGACTACACATCCCCGATACCATGATACAAAATGACATAACAATAGAATGAACTACTAATGGGACAGTAGATCCCCAATACAATGAAACACAATGAGCTACTCCTCAGGATCTGCTCTCATGCCAATAGTCGCAAGTATGCTCTCGTGATCATCTATAGCAAGGGCCAATGTGGAGTAGATGCGGCCTTGTGAGACCACATGACGAAGCTCAAGCTTGATCGTGACAATAAGATGGGAGTACATGTATGCCTCGTGATCATCCATGTACTGCTGAAACTTGATGAAGCCACCCCGCCTCTGGAATTGTTGGAAGTAGTGAGCATCAAGTGGCATCCCATGTCCTTCCATCATGTCATTGTTGTAAACAGAATTGACCAAAGAGCATCTCAACAAGTAGTAATCCACACCCTCGTCATTGCCCTCAGGAGCAATGACAACAAAAACATCGTGAATGGCCAATAAATCCATCAAGTGATCAAAATCCCTGTTGGGATGTGAACCCAACATCCTCTCCATCATGCTCTGCCTCCCAAGGCTGGCAAGGAGAAAGCACATGTTGCCTCCATGGAATAGCCCATCCTGCCATGGAACATACACCCCAGTCACTCTTGACAGAATGAAAGTCCAATGTGCCATACACAGATCGACAATCAAATGCTCTACAAGGAATGTTCTCAAGTAAGTACAAAACTGACGATCCTCCCACTTTGCAGTGTGGGTGTGATGTATGTAGGGGTAGATATGTTGTTTTAAAGCATCAATAAATACGACACGTGGAGTCTCCTTCTGCACAATCTGCAACCTCCTAGACTGGGAACCACCATCTAACATGTGTGTGACATTCTCATATTGTTGCCAACGCACTATCTCCATCTCGCAAGCATCCTGTCAAGTCTAGGAAGTCTAGCCAACCCACCACATGCACTGCATCTCCCTTGTACACAACCAAGGGAGTGGTACAATGCATCCTCCTCTCGTGGACACAATATAGAGTGAACGAAGTCTCGAGGGCTAGCAGCAACAACTCCTTTGTGACCATCAAGGGAACAAAACACAGCATAGAATAACTGGAATTCCACGTGGTATCGACAACAGCACGTATCATGCTTACGAGAGCATCGCACAAACCATGGACTACATCTCTCAAAGGATTTCTGATCGATCGTGAACTCGGGATGTGCCTCTACAAACTGAGTGTATAACTCAATTTGGCTAATCTCCCATTCTCAATGTAAACACCACGTGAGACCCTCTTTCTCAAGGCCTTCTTGAACACTGGAGATGCCGTGCAATGCTCCTCCCAGAAAGAACTACTCTATGAAAGACCTCATGCGATCATCAAGCAAGTGATCGCTCCGAGGTGCATGAGATTTGATGCTTGCACCACACACCCTTATGTATCTACTAACCTTCTACCAAATTGGATTTGTCGAGTAATTCAAAATACTTAAAAAAAGGGTGGTCACACCAAAATGTTCCTTTTTTAGGCATCTAATAATTTTTTTAAAAATAATATTATTTATATAAATCATTCAAATAAATATAAAAAATCAAGTTAAGCTTCACAATACATGAGGAGACTTCCTACCAAGTTTCATTATCATTGGATGTGTGATAAGGTGAGAAATTGTGAATTTCATATGATAGTGTCTATTTGTGAAAAAGTGGGACAACCCTTGTGCCCCTACAATGCACAACAAGAGAATTTTAGTTGTGAATATTCAATTTTTGATTAGGATATACCATTGTGTGCAGAAAACCATGTGTCATGTTATGTCTCAAGACTTCAGTAACTAATTCCTTAGCAAAGTAGGTTAGATTTCCAAATTTGTGTGCAAAAAGGCCTATTTACCCCCCCCCAAAGTTCGGGCAATGCATAGAAAGTGGACACCCTTAACTTGAAACCACCCCCTTATGACCTTGACACAAATTGCCATCTGTCCACAAAACTGGAGATGTAGGAAATGACTCTGAAGCCATCCTTATGGGATTATTATCCATGACGAAAGTGACAAGTCCCGTTATCATATTGACGACCATTAGAGCAGTTCTGTGTGAAGGCTAAAAAACCCAAGTCAATAGCAACTGGATCATTAATTCTCTGATCACAAAATTGAAAGAGAAAAAAGACTTGCTGGAAGAAACCACGCGTGAGACACAAAGCCTCTTACCTGACATAGGAAAAAACAAAGCAGCTGCGCAGCAGGATAAAAATTATATAAGTAACCATCATGTGGATAATTACCTCGGGGGGGTCACTATGTATAAACCCTATATATCATGTGCATTCAATGCCTATTTGTAAACTCCCTTATCTATAAATTTTGCATTAATAAAATGTACCCTTTTTCTATACAAATTTGTAATTTTTTGCAAAATTATTTAAAATACTCCCTTATGTAAATTAAATTTTGTGAGTTTTGAAAATTAAAAAATATCCTTTTATTGAACTCACGTGATAGGGTTACATATGATGAGTGACCACCCAACATAATTATTACAATGGGTCTACTTTTGGCATTCGTATTGGCTTCATCTGGGTGTCTCTATGTCTCGCTGATCCCTTCCTAGAGAAAGCAGTTCCTAACACGTCCTCATGACTTATCTAATGATTATAGTGTAGTAATCAATGTGGAGAAGCTGGTGTCATGAGGGATTAGAAAAAACAAGGGCAATTTGCGAACGGCAACAACTTTTTTGCAACCTACCAGTGTGCAAGCCACTGGGCAAGCAACTCCGCAAACATTAGATTTTTGCCCGGTCTACTCATTTACCGAGTTTGATTTTTCTCTTTCTCCCCTTGATCTAACATAGTACATGTATAGAAACTCTGCAGGAGGGGGGAGGTAAGGGAGAGGCGATGGGGGCAAGGGTAGGGGAGGTGAAAGGGATGTAGGAAGGGGAAATGGAGGGGGGAGGGGATGTGAGGAGGTGCGATTTTTGGGAGGATTACTGTGAGGGAAGTGGGGGCGGAGGAGATCATCATGGACAAAACTCTGAAGGGAGAATAAATTTCGACGGATTTGAGTAAGAAATTTTGACAGATTGGAGCTTGAAATGGGAAGCAATGACATATGCTCCAGGCCTTGAATGGAAAACTAGAGACGATAGCAGACGGAAGAAAATCGGCAATGAAAAACTAGAAACAAAAGCAGCAACGGAAGTGGAAATCTAGAATCGAAATCCACAGATCAGAAATGTGGAAATGAGCAGCGATGGAAGAAGAACGAGAATAGAAACCATAGATTTTGACGTGAAGGATGAAGGGTTGTGCAGAAGTCAGGCAACTTTTGGGTTGAATTTGTTGTATGAGATGTAACAAAACAACGGAGCCTAGAGCACAACATTTCATTAGGGAAATTGGGTTGTTTTGAGCGAGAGCTCATGGCTCATGAGTTGCGGCTCATGTGGTGGATATGGTCGCTTGGAGCTGGCCATTTAGTAGAAGGTGGCTGCTAGCTGGAGCTGCTGTGGCGACATCAATGGAGGAGGTGGCATTGCTTCAAGGTGGTGACATGCCAAAAGCCAATGGAAGGGAGGTGCATAGGGAGGCCATTCGCCAATTCAGGCGACTGTCGATAGGCAGGAGCATGTCAGGGAATGGCCAACCCATCACCATTCCCAGCCATCAAGGTGAGGCAAGAGGGGATGACACATCAGCATCCCATAGGGATCCAATCTATAGACACGGTAGGGGTTGACACATCAGCACATAAGGTATGTACCATGGGTCTTATAGGTTGTATCGTGGGAGAAAGGGTCGACCACGGACCTTGACGGAGAGGGAGAGGACATGTAAGCAGGCAAGTTGGGAGGAGGTTGTGGTATCCTGTTCTAGAGAGCCTGCAAGGAAGGTTGTCAGTGAGAGCATAAGGGGGGTTAGGGGAGCGACACGTGGGAGAGGGTAGTTTAGGTAGGAGGGGGTGCACGCAATGATGCATGAATCAGAAAGGCTAAAACATTAGCACTTGTGGATTTGCTTCTTTCAATTCTTGCAATGTTTTGGTCAACTATTACAAATTAGGCATAAGGATTGCTAGCTTCAAATGGTCTTTTGCCACCACTGAGCATCTCCATTGGGCCACTACATGGGTAGGATTATGATGCCACCCTCTAACTCGGCACCCCCAGTCAAGAGCTAGAACCATGGAACCTCACAATCCATTGGGCCTCTCCCACATGTAACTCTACCACTCGATAGCTTATCGACAATGAACCCCTCCACCTACTATTGTGGGAACTATCTAGTAAGCATGATCGGCCTATGCATGGTGTGTCACACATGGAGTAAGTCGCATTGATGGCATGAAAATTAAGTGGGCATTTTCTTATAGGTTGTATGGACATAAGCAGAAGAGGAGATCCGTATGAGAGCAAACAAACGGGTAGAGCTAGTCCAACAATGTGAAAGGAAGAATATAGCAACACAATGGCTGAGAATGGTGATGGTTGGTAAACTGAGTCAAGTATAGCAATGGTGATGGCAAGGAGGAACAAATGGTTTGATGCAGCATAATTGTGGTGATAGCGTAGAAGCGGATTGGTAGTCAAAGAGATGAGGTCATGAGGCATAAGAGAAGATAGAAAACGGATCCAACAAGCAAATGCAAAAGGATGGGCAAGTGTGAATCAAAGGACTTTGTTGAAGGGATTGGTAGGTAGTGAAATCGGAGGTGGATTCGAAGGCCATGCGACATGGAGAAAAAGACAACTGTGAAGCAATAGCTGGAGCATAAGGCATGACATTTATGTGTGAGAGAGGAAATCATGTAGCCCATGTTTTTAGTGTCATTTTATTTTTTATCCAAAATTTATGCATGAGTGCTTGTGATCTCAAGACAAAATTTGGGAAGAATTTGTTATGACTATAATTTTATTGTGCCATTCATACCTTGATTGTCATGATTTAAAAAGGATATATTTGCAAGAGATGATTGTGTTGATGGAATCAATACAGAGATATTGTGTTTCATTTCAAGAAATTAAAGTGTTAAGTACTATGGGAGAGAGAGAGAGAGATCTTTTCCCATAGTACTTAACTTCAGGAGCCTCAAAAGACCATGGAACACTTAACATCGTCCAATCCAATATACTGACCATTGAATATCTCATTATATGTGTCTTCCACTATATTGTATCCGGTTGAAATTGAAGGCCAATCTTTTTTTTTACCTTTTAGTGTTTCGAAAAAACTCATAATTCCTTTCTGGAGTGCTTGATCAGCCTTCTTTTTTCTTTCTGCCTCTTCCAAGTCTATTAAATTGGCTTTGTTTTTTGCCTTCTTTAAAACAATCCCATGCTCTAATATACAACCTTGAAGCTCTCTCACCTCCTCCTCCTACAATCCCTCAAGACACCGAAACAGATTCGCACTGAGAGTCACTGTGTGTGGAGCACGTGGCATTTTGGCAAATTCTTCATGTTCTGACATAGGGTCTACCTTTTTCTTCTTTTTTGTTTCATTGTCTCTTATAGGTTCCAAATGTCCCAACATGTTTGGGAGCTGCCCCTTAATGTACAAATCTCCAATCACAATCCACTTGTCAAATATGTCCTGATCACATGTGATCATGTGGATATCATGCTTAAAGGCATCTTTATGTATTGTCCAGCCGATTGTGTCAATAAAATCCTGCAAGATAATGGAATGGGTAATTTCAAAAAGTAGAACATAAACTTTTAAATTGAAGATTGAAAGAAAACAATATGGCAAATTAGGTGGAGATAGATCTACACTTACATTCCATGATCCGCTTGTTGGGGCTTTCCTTGTTGGCTTAGATGGCTTTCCAAATGCTACCCATTGTCCTCTAGCTTGCTGGAGTTGTTTCATATATGGAGCTGCCTTCATGCGCTTTCCATGGATAATATTTGATAGCTTTGACAACTCGACCAAGAGCTTTGCTAGGCAATTTAGCAAAATTCTTGCTCTTCTTTATCTGAAAACATGAGTGTGATGTTAACGACCACATGGTCATAATTTTTTTAAAAAAAGACACACTTATGCTATATAAGATGGAAAATAAACCATAAACCTAATAAATATATTATACAATATGTAGCAACTCATCGATAGAGTGCCTTGACTAGTTTGGAAACCGAAGCCATTCCTTGCAACATTTTGGTAACTTCAATTGAATGTTGTCCAGATATCACAACAAAATTTGTCTTTGGAATGTCCTATACTTTCAAAGAAGTGAGAGGCTCTTTTGTTCTATCATCCCATGGCACACACTCTGCAATGGTGTCAAATGTGTGTGGCTCTTTACAAAAATCATACAACAACAGATGAACGTACGAAGGGATTCTTTCTCTGTACAACATGTAGCATGGAGCTCCAAAGCATCGCGTAACATCAATTTCAAACGTCTTCTCTCTTCCAAAAGGATAGAACACGCTCCACTTTGCAAGGGAAGCCTCTCCATGCTTTCTATCTTCTTCGGCAACCTCTACACTATCTTTTGGAACCTCTTTGACTTGTTCTTGATCTGTTTCCTCCAAGACTGCCAAAGTGCCAACAGGTGTATCGATAGATACTACTTCTTATCCACCAACTTTCATAGGAATAGATGTTGTCAGCTTCTGAGGTGTGTCCACCTGTATCTTACTTCCTTGTTCTTTTGTTTTTTTACTTTTGGTCTTCTTTTTTTCAACTTCTACCCGTGTTTCTAATTCATGGGGGGGAGACTTTCTTTTTTCCTTCTTTCTCTTCATGACTCTAGACTTCACATTAAAGAATGTAGCAATCAAGTCCTCTACACTATTCATTCCAATCTCTCCATCATTGTTCCTTCCTTGAACTCCCACCCAAAGTTTCTCATAGAAATCTTTTTTGCATAATGATTTGGATTAATCTTATTCACCTCAAATTTGTCAAACTTAGTCTTCAACCTTATATATTTATTCTTAGGTGTCTTAATAGTATTAAGAAACACCTCTGTCCTTGTTGATCCATGGCTTGTTCCACGTTGACAACAATGCCATCAAAGTTTGTAGCCACCATTTTGCAGCTGATGAAACATAGCCACATCATTGATGGCCACTCCTGTAGTTGGATTATATGTTTCAATGAACCAAGGTTGACTTGTACTAAATGGAAGCCCTTGCACTTTCACCTTTGGAGGCTTATACAAACCTTTCTTTGGAATAATTTATGCTTGAATGCTATCAATGTCTGGCTCCATTTCAACATCTACACATCCAAATAAAACCACATTAGTCTTGAATTTTAGCATGGATACACTGTTGAGATATCGAGCTCCACTCATGATATGCCAGGGTGACTGTTGTGCATTTATGTCACCGACTTGTTAGCTGCAGATGCGGTTGGTACACCACCCATGAATAATAGCTAGATGACAGCTATCTTTATGTACTCTAGTTAGTGGCTCAGTTAGAATGCCACCTTAGTTAGATGAGTTTGGTTTGAGACCCACATATAGGGTTCATCTATTCCTTTTGTACTGAGAGAGAGTTCTTTTGGCTTTCACAACTAAGAAGAGGAAAACTATTTTCAGCCTCCACCTTTGTGTGTATTCCCCCATTGTGTATGTAAGAAAGCTGCAAGTGAGACTCCTTACTTCTCTCCCACTCTCTTCACATGGTATCAGAGCTCGGTTCATCGTAAGGAGCTCAAGAAAACAAACCAAGTTCGCGGTGTCTTGGTAAGAGGATCAGTGTTGCTTTCCTTTTTTGAGTTTGGGAGCAAATCTCTGCAGGTAGCACAGCCGAAAAGTGCAAGAGTGCACTTTCTCAGATTGGGACACCCTTCGTGGTGTGGTGAGAGGGCAGTATATGCTGCGGACGGGGCGAGGCCCTTGGTGACATTATTTTTTTGATTCGAGGCCATTTCAGGGCCTGTTTGGTTGGCGGAAGTTTTTTGCAGGCACTTCAAAAAGCACCTTGTTTTTGCTGTGCGACCACTGTTCTATAGGTCGGTGAAAAGTTACCATAAAAATTGCATCGTATGCCTGTGCGTAGAGATACTAGGAGTGACAGAATCATTCTTATTGCCTATTGATGCAAAATCGTCACTAGGAAGTGACTGTGTGGTCGAATACCACTTTTATCAGTTTTGCAGATTTGCCCATGTGAGGCAGAAGTTGTGTTTTTTTGCAGTGACAGAATATTTTGCAGTGTTCTGTAATGGCGTCTGATGCTCTTTCACAGATTGTCACTAAAAATCTTGACAAGAACAACTTCCCAGCATGGAAGTTTAGAATGACGAATTTCCTTAAGGGAAAAGGCTATTGGGAGTTCATTACTAGAGCTGAACAAGAACCAGTTATTCCTAATGTTCCCAATCAACAGGAGTTGCAGGCATTTAAAGGATGGCATGAGAGAGCTAGAAAAGTTATGTACTGGCTGTCTATCAGTATTTCAGATTCTATGATTGTGCATATTCAGGATGCAAGCACGCCGAAGGAGGCGTGGGATACTTTGACAAAAATGTATAGCACAAATACGCAAGCCAGGAAAATGCAGCTCAAGCAGGAGTTGCATAATGTGCAGAGAGAAAATATGAGCATCAATGACTACCACATGAAGGTGAAGAAGATTGCAGATGCACTTGCTTCTATTGGGTCGCCAGTGGAAGATGATGATTTAGTTTCTATGACCTTGAATGGTCTAGGAAAGGATTATGCACAGTTTCGGACATCCATTGCCGTTTGTGAGAATTTTCCTGACTTTGGGGAGTTGATTGCTCTTCTAATTTCTGAAGAGCAGAGAAATGGTGGTGCATCTTCTTCAGGAGGAACTTCAAAAGAAGCTATCTTCTACTCAAATGCTGGAAGAGGTAGAGGTAGAGGTAGAGTAGGCCGATTTGGAGGCCGTGGCAGAAATCAAAATATGCAACAAATTCAAGAAAACCAGTCCTATGGAAAAGGACGTGGTAACTTTAGAGGCAGGGGGAGCCAAAGAGGTCGTGGTGGATGGCAGAGAGGCCAAAATGCAAACAACAATGTTGAATGCTACTACTGTGGTAAAATGGCTCATATGGTTAAAGACTGCTATAAAAAGGAGAATGACATCATGAGTGGAAAATTGTAGCAAGGCAATTATGCATCCTCTAGTAGGCAGGGTGATGACAGAAATGAGCATTTGTTTATGGTGCAACACATGACCAATTCTGTGACAAGTGCATAAGAAAGCAATGATGTGTGGTATGTTAACTCAGGTGCATCAAACCACATGACAGGTCATGCAGAATGGATGCAGGATGCAAAGAAAATGGAAAAAGCAGGATTTGTGGAGACTGGTGATGATACTGCACATCCTATTGTGCAGATTGGTAAAATTCCTTTGTCTATGCAGGATCGGAAAAAGAAATACCTATCTGATGTATTTCATGTTCCAAACATCACCAAGAACCTAGTTTCTGTTGGTCAAATGGTTGAGCAGGGCTTGCAGGTCAGATTTAATCCTCATGGATGCTTTGTTGAGGATATGAAAAATAAAGGTCGCTTGATAGCAAAAGGGAAGAAGGAGGGCAGGGTGTTTACGTTGGATGCGGACATGCTTGAATTGAGTGCAGCAATGTTTGCACATGGGACCGGTGTAGTTGCAGATATTGAGATCTGGCATAAACACATTGGTCATGTTAATGTATAGCAACTTAAATTAATGCAAGCCCAAAATATTGTTGCAGGATTGCCTAAGTTCAAGGTTGTAGAAATGCATAAGGTATGTGAAGCCTTTCAATTTGGAAAACAGGTAAGGAAACCATTTCCTAGACATGTTCAAGAGAGTAAGAGGCCATTGGAATTAATCCACTCTGATGTGTGGACTACTAAAGTTGCATCTATTGGAGGCTGTCATTATTTTGTCACTTTTATTGATGACTACAGCAGAAAAGTTTGGGTGTATTTTATGAAAAAGAAAAGTGAAGTGTTTGGGCATTTCAAAGCTTTTAAAGCTATGGTTGAAAAAGAAACAGGCTTGCAAATAAAATGCCTAAGGTCAGATGGAGGGGGAGAGTACCTCTCAAATGAGTTTGCAAGGTTCCTATAGGAGCATGGCATAAAGCAACAATATTCATGCAGCTCCTCCAAACGATCGCATGGTTGTTGGGAGGAAGAGGACGATGGAGAACCATGACTTTCTTAATGACCACCTGGTCATTAGGAGGATGCCAAGGGAGATCCAAGAGCTCTTCTTCTTGCCATGGAGCTCTTGGATCTCCCTTGGCCTCCTCCCAATGATTGTGTGGTCATTAGGAAGAAGAGGACCATGGAGAACCATGACTTTCTTAACAACCACGCGGTCGTTAGGAGGATGCCAAGGGAGATCCATGAGATCTCTCATGACCACGTGGTGGTAAGGGAGATCTAGGACCACGTGGCCTCATCCCTATGACCATGTGGTTGTTAAAAAGAGGCAAAGGGAGCTCTTTGACCACGTGGCCTCATCTCATGACCACGTGGTCCTAAGGGAGCTCTTGGATCTCCCTCGGCCTCCTCCCAATGACCATGCAATGGTCATTGGGAAGAAGAGGACCATGGAGATCCATAACTTTCTTAACGACCATGTGGTCCTAAGGAGGATGCAAAGGGTGATCCATGAGCTCTGTCATAACCATGTGGTCTTAAGGGAGCGAATCTTCTTGGCTTCATCCCAACGACAACGTGGTTGTTGGGAAGAGGGAAAGGGAGATCCATGAGCTCCTTTACGACCACGTGGTCATTGTGAGTGGTTCTCCTTTCACCTCCTCCAAATGACCATTCGGCCATTGGGGGGATGAGATCCAAGACGTGACCAAGTCTCCAAATCAAAAGGGATTTCAAGCATTGTGAGAGGAGGCGTAGGAGGTCTCTCATGACCACGTGGTCATAAGGGATCTCCCTTGGTGGAGATCCATTACTTGCTTAAAGACCTAACGACCATATGGTGGTTAGGAGGATACCAAGGTATATCCATGAGCTCTCTCATGACCATGCGGTCGTAAGGGAGCTCTTGGATCTTTGTGACTGTATCTCAATCAAGACATCACACTTGATCACTTTATGTGCATTTCACGAAAGCACACACATACGCATGCATGCATGCAAGCACGCATGCGCACGCATGTGTGCACACACACACGCTCGTGCATGTGCATGGACACACACACACACACACGCACACACACACACACACACATACACACACACACACACACACACACACACAGAGTTAGTTCCATCAATGTATACTATGACCAATCAAGCTCCTTAAATGAGTTGGTGAAGACTCCCCACCACTTACTAAAACTTGAAATTTTCATGAGTTCAAAAATACTAATTCATGATTTCTTGCTTGCAGTTCAAAATGAATGAGTCAAAGTTATGTTGATATAACGTCTAGAAAATAAGAAAAATGTTCTTTATACTATTTCATGGAGTCACTAGTAACAATACAACAATAATTATTTTGACTCCTCATTAACAAAAAATACACACATACACTAAGGAAACTACCAAGTCTCTCTTAATTCATCAGCACATACATGTAACACATAGCAACAATCACTAAAACTATTTAAGATAAAGCCATAATTCACTTGCATATGTGTATCATTCTCATTTATTGAAATATTATGAATATCACCATCAATCTCCTTGAGTGAGTGATGGTTCTTATACCTTAGATTTAGTGCATCATTGTTTTGAGATGATTTCTAAGTGAGGTCAATGAATGTTAATGTTGCAACATTATACCAAAAACCCTTAGTTCCTTTAATATACTTAGAAAGTTTTTGTATACTTAAGTTTTCTTATATTCTTCAATCTATTTAATTAATGACGCTTTTCACCTTTGAACATTGGAGAAAAGGTTTACATGAATACATTGAAGCTTTCCTTCTAATATATAAGATGAGAAAAGATTTAAGTATGCCATCCAATATGATATGTTCATCTTGAATATGACAACAATTTCCATTAAACCTTGATTTGAGTTAAACCATATAGAGCCATGTGAAGTAAAACATAAATCTATTCAATCAATGACGTGTTTCACCTTTGAACATTGGAGAAGGTTGATGTGATACATATGCGAGGAATACAATCTGGGGTTCAGGTGGTAGGCTTCAGCTATAGGGACTTTCATGAAGCAACAGAGGATTACATCGTCTAGTTTTTATTTCAAGGTCCAGGGTACTCTAGGAAGTTGGAGGGAACATTGAGCACCATTGACACTATTAGGAAGGGGCGTAATCCTTGAATACATGACACTTGACTAGAGTTGAGTTAGAGTGGAACACATTGTGGAGTAGCAATTGCTCTAGATGGTTCCTCCATGTCATGTGTCATGTTTCTAAATGCAATGTTGTATATTTTTTCCCTTTACATGTTATCTTTATAAATTTTTGGAGAAGGGTATATAGTGGTGTTAAAGTTGGTTGATTCACATGAAATATGAAGGTTTGATACAAGTGGCTGGTGGTGTGTCTAAATGGTTGATATTGGTGGTTGGTGGTGTGTTTAAATGGAAGCTGCCTTATTTGTTGTGAGCATGGATAGCACAATTTTGTTGTCAATACACGAGCTCATCTTAGTACTATATTTAGTACTATATACTCCAACACAGTCCTTGTCAATATGGCCCTTGCCCCTAAAGGGGACCCCTCAAGGGTCATATTGACAAGGATTGTGTTGGAGTCCTTAGAGTATACAGATTTCGGGATAATTTTTAGTGTCCTTGTCATAAACAGTTAAGCAACCATTTACATATTCTTCGTATCTTTGTAAATTTGTGTGTTATATTTGTAAATGCCTGGAGATACTAGTGTTGGTACAGTTGGTTTACTGCCATGTGGCATATAGTTGCGTGATACTGATGTCATCCATTTACATCATAGTTTGTTCTTGGTATTGTAATAATAGTACTACAACAATATTGTAATAATAGTACTACAATAGTAATGTAATAGTACTATAATAGTACTACAATAGTACTGCAATAGTACTTTAATAATAGTCTAGATCAGTAGAAATGAAAAGTGGCATAATGCAAGAGATAGAAAGTGGCTCAGTAATCTTCTATACAATAGTTGTAAATGATTCAACACTATAAATGATTCAATAGTGTCATGTTTGTAAATGCAATGCAGTATCTTTCTTCCCTTTATGTCTTATCTTTGTAAATTTCTAATGTTTAACTCTTCTTCATTGAATTGATGTGTGTTAGAGTCTATGGCATATCCTTTATGCACATGGACCATAATGGGTAGACCATATTCTTTTTTGCCTTTATGTCTTATCTTTTGTAAATTTTTGGAAGACCCTTAAAGATTTGAGTACTATCTACTTGAGTTCAGATGACCATAACTATTTCAAATTCTAGGTGACCAAGTACTTAATGCTTTACCTAGAATTGACATGAATAGGGCCACTACCAAAAGTTTTCGATATTCTACTTCCATTGGGGCAATGGGTAATGACAAGGGAAGCACGAAATCCAAAAGCATACCTTGATATCCCCGACAATGGTGCCAAAAATGTGGACCTCTCGGACTCATGTGTCATGGGGATCTTGAGGCTATGTCGATCGAAGAGCTCCTGTCTAATCAACCCTCGTAGAGAAGCAATGTGGTGGTGCATGTCGACGGATGTCACAGTTGTCATCCCTTGGATTGTTCCAAGAAATGATTCCATGAGAAGAGGAAGGGAGGGGGAGTGGAGAAGAAGAAGGTAAGAGCCGTGAGCATAGGAAAGGGAAGGGAATGAGGCCGTGGCAATCAAATTCAAGGCAATAGTAGAGAAAAAACAAGACACAAAGTTGGAGTAAGGTGGAGCTTGTATTCCTCAAATGCAAAGTGAACAATGAAGACTAAACTCAACTAGTCTTCCCTTTATACATACCACCTTTTCAAGGTAGGGGCCAATCCTACTTTTTCTACCTCTTGCCCACTCTTCTCAGCTTATTTCTAGCATGCCTTGGCGAGGCTTATCTTGTAGTTATTATATAGCTATGGTACAAGAAGAAATCCATGCTAATTACATAGATTGCACCAAAAATGTATGTACAATGCCATAGGAATAGGATAGGCTTAACAAGACATCAATGTTACATCCTCTTTTCTAGGGATGGAAGTTGGACCAAAGAGGGCTACATTTTGCATCTCAAAAGAGGTATTGTTGTGATGTGTTGAAGACTTCCATATCGAGTCAATTGCAACTCCAATGGAACCAAGGCTGACATCATCATTGAAGTATCCATCTTGATTTACTTGGCCAACACTTGCCATGACTTAGTTTTTCAATTAGCATACTAACCAATTCTCTTCCAAACTTCAAAAGGCACATTGATAGAAATGTTTTCAAGTACTATGCTGCCGTAAGGGCACTTAAGATTGTCACTACCTATCTAACAGGTACCCTTTTGGAAGGAAACTGTGATTTTGATGAAAGATGTGACACCAACTTTCTAAGGTCTACCACTAGGTATTCCTTGTCACTACATTCTAGACTTATCTCGTGGGTAATTGAGAAGCAACCCACTATTGCCCTCTCCTCTACAAAGGTTGAATATCAACGAGCAGTTTCTACTTGTGAAGCCATTATGGCTTCAAGAGAGTCTTCTTGACTTGGGCTTCCCCCAATAAGAACCATTCTTCTTCAATGCAACAATCTGATTTGCATAGCTCTAGCAAAGAATCAGATTTTCCATGCTCAAACCAAGCTTATACAACACCAAGTTTGGGGGAGGATCTAGAGCAAAGAAATCAACATCAAAGACCGTCCCATGGAAGATAATGTGGCAAACATGTTCACTACGGCGCTTCCAACTTCTTCACCTCCAACTTGGGTACATTTGCCCACATGTCAACAATGAGGGCTGTTAGAAGGAGTTGGTAGCTTGTAGCATCTTCACATGTGAGCCCCTTCATGGGGATACAAGGGGAGCACCGTGAGTGGGCTGGGAGGGAACCTTTTTCATTTTGGGGGAGATATAGCAAAGGCAAAGGGGGCTACCCACCGTTACTCCATAGAGCGAACAAATCCAATAGAGGGGGCAGGTAATTTTGATATATAGGAAGCATTCCCCATTCCTACAACTAAACCCCACCTTAGGGCATGTACTTAAGAGAAATCTGCATCTACACTGCTACACAGTGTGTACTAGGATCCTCCACTACTTTTTTCGACATATCTCACACTTACTTTTAAAAAAATACATTAACATATTTGCAGCATAGTTCTGTGCTCAATTTCCAATCTTCTTTCTATCCACGCAAAGTGTGAATGCTCTCTACATGCACATGAAAGACGATGTCCCACCTCGATTGCCATAAGATCGGCATTGTAGTAGCTTGGCTTTTTAGGTCACGGAATGTCTTTGAATTTTCCCATGTCCATGTAAATTTCGAGGCTTTCTTCATAAGCTCATAGAGAGGGGCTACTATCCAAGCAAAATCCTTAATAAACCTTCTGTAAAAACTGATGCTCACGATAAAAGATCTTAACTTTGTCAAGATCTCGGGTTTGTGCATGGATTCAATCGCTCGGATCTTCCCCTACGTGGAATAATTTGAATTCCAAATTCGATAAATTCGAGGAAAATGGTCGAATAATTCGTTGAGCCCCAAAAATTTGGCCAAAATTCTGCACGTCACTTTTTTCCCCGATTTTTCCACGTTAACACAAGGTATTCGTACGAATAAACTTTATTTGTACAAATAAGTTTTATAAAAAATGTTGAATTTTTTTTTCGAATTTTTGTTTTTTTCAAAAGAAAAAAATTTTATTTTATTTTTTTAATGCATTAAGTTTATTTGTACGAATACGTATTTGTACGAATAAATATAGATAATTCAATCGATTCATTTTAAATCGACAAATTTGCATTTTTTCTCAAATTTTTTGATTTTTTTTTAAATTCGAACAAATTATTGCAACTTAGATCTTCCCAGGTTTTGTCTAAATACCTTATTTATAAAACACATGTCCGAGTAGGAATCCTACCTGAACATAGAACACACTTTTGGTAGGGTTGAGGGAAATTCCTATTGCTCGGCAATTTTGAAACACTCTTTCAAGAATTTTTAAGTGCTCTTCAGCCAAAAAATACACACAGAAATCATCAAGGTAGATAGCAATAAATTCAGTCATCGTACTCAAATAGGGTCATAACATTTTGATTAGATGATAGTAATAGGGTTGTCCTCAAGTTAATTGTTTGTATGTTCAAGTGTGCATCTCAAAAGAGCTACTATCATAGCCAAAAATAGTGGCATTTGTGTAAACGAGAAGAATAGAAATGGGTTTTGGTGGTTTTTGTAAGAAAATAGATGAGTCATATCTAATTGCGATAGATGCAAGCATGTTCTCAGTGAGGGAGAATGTGCCCCTATATTGATGTCATAAGCATATTCTTAGCTACTCTAGGTATATTGATTCTCATCCAATACTTCACTATATGGTTTGACACTCTAGGCTGAGAATGATTACTTGACTTTAGACAAGCCGTATGTGAAATCAACAAAGGTGATAGTTATTCTAGAGCCAAGAAAGAAGGGAGTAAACCCTGGATATACAACTATTTCAAGGAGACTTGTGGCAATAATCCTACATGGAAGTAGTTCTATTATAAAGATACAAGACAATCCTTGAATTCATGAAGCGTGTACAAAATACAAGAGATTCTAAGAGGCATTAGGACACAAAGGAAGCAAAATAGGGAGAACCTTGATGAATACTCACTTGTTTTCATTAATTAGTGGACTTCACATATATGTAAACTAGGAATTGCATGGTGGTTACATGCACTGCATGTGACATTTGGTGCCCATAGTGGAAATTCACATTAGGATGAATTCTAGGTCCATTTTTGTAAAGTGTGTGGTGCTTTTCACTCGTGCATATAATCCCAAGCTAGCATTACATGTGCAAAATCATTGTACAACTAGACTAGTTCAAAGTGGGTTTTGGCTTTTACAACAAAGAATAAGAGCACTTTGACTTTCATTTTTCCTCGAGAATGTGTGTTTGGATGGATTTGAATTTAGTGGAGATCATGAGTAGTATTTCTCAGACTTGAGAAGAACATCATTAGTATTTCCCCCCTTTTCTCAAGGAAGAGAGGAGAAGCACCTCAAAAGCACTGTATATATTTTGGAGAGTACCAAAGTTTTGTTGGGGATCTCCATCAATCGTTCCATAATCACCACAATGGGGGTGTGCATGGTTTCCGACCAGAAACCCACAAGTAGAAAAGTCCGAGCGATATATTTTGACACCAACCATGATAGTATATTTCTCAAAGAAATCTACAATTATTTCTTCATTTCTTATTAATTGAACCGTATGCTTACTTATTTCTCATGATTTTAGAGGACATCATCTATATTGAACAAAGGGTGAACTATTTAGCAACTCTTGTAAATCCCTCTCTGTGCCATATTCCTCCAAAGGAATATAGTAATTCAAGGAGTTTGGAAGAGCTTCCCTTAGCTTGGAAATCCCATATTTGGAGTATTAAGAATCTCTCATGTATATATCTATATCATATTCCTTGGATGAGTAGGAAAGAGATCTTAAAAACCCTGATATCTAACACCATTATGATCGATCATAAATTCATCTCTACTATATATTAAGTATGGAAATGCAAATGAGTGATTTTTAAAATATTCCCAATTCTTCAAAACTAAGTACATTTAAGGGAATGTGGGACCTATTGAACCCCTCCCTACCATATTAGCAATTAGGGAGGGATTCAAGGGAGGTTTTAACTCTCATATATATATTCAAATCCCCAATTTACTCCTTTTATACATATCAAAGTACATTCCAAAGCTAACCATTGGATAGAGCATGAAATTTTGAGCAATTTTGCTTTTTACATCTCCTCAATCTGAGCTATAGAGCAAAAGTTATAGCCCCTTCTTTGTAGGCCCTCTAAGGGTATTCCGCCGGCAGAATATGGTTGGGACAAGCTATCCAAACCATATTCCTTCAGCGGAATACCCTTGGAGGGCCTACAAAGAAGCAGTCATAAATTTTGTTGAGCTCAAATTGAGGAGCTATTTAAAAAAAGTTGCTCAAAATTCATTATCTATCAAGGTTTATAGGTTTGAATGTTTGGTTTCTTTCTTCTCGCAATGTAACTCGAAGATTGTTTTGGTTATAAGAATATTCTAATGATAAATTCACTTAGTGTAATAACTATAATCTGAATATATTCATTGGAATAATATAAGTGATGTGATGTAGTGTATAATTAAAAAATATTAATTTTTTGACCCTATTTTTTGACATGCTGCTCATCTGCTCGTGGGTTTTCACTCGAAAAATGGTAGCCCCCCCATGATGGTGCACAAGAACCACATAGAGAACAAGAGCCAAGAATGCTTATGATCTTTAATACATATGAAATATAGGTGCCTTGACTAGATCAAGAGGAGCTTCATGATCTGAGTAAGGAAGGTTCGTGTGCAATAACTTTGTTCAAGTTGGTCTTCATAGAAAATGATACTCATTGTGGCTGGGCCTGTAGCAGGACCACATTAACCAGGATGGATCATTTGGGATCACTTTCCAGAGTCATGGACTTCCTAGACCAAAGATGCCTTGCTCTTACTTGAGCGACGCCGACACAGGGAGATTTTCTTTAGAGATCCTCGACCTCAACTACCACCCCCTCCTTGCCAGGTCACTATTACCAGTTTCTATAGAGCCACAAGGGATACAACAGATGATGGTGACCATATAGACGTACCCACAACAATTATTCCTCAGGAGCATCCTAGAGGAATCACACTTGAGCGAGACTTTGCCATTTAGTGCACTAGATGCCCCCGGCTACCACGAAGGAGGATCCCATCTGATTCATAAATCCACATTCGAGACATCTTGCACCGACATCCGGCCACTTTCTCACGTACGCTCGACCCAAGGGACTTCAGAGCCCTCCTCTTAGCTACTTTGGATTGCCATTTGGCCCATGTCCTATATGGACCACTATGCATTGATTGCGTTCTCCAGTGACTTACCTTTCTCACTTGGAGTTTGCTCCAACACTTTCAGTGCCAACATCTCATTGTACTTATTCCATAGTTTTGTTTATTTTGTACTTTCCATGATGAGATATACGATGGATATCATTGTATCACTTTAGTCTCATAGACCAATTTGGCCTTTTGAAGACGTTTAATATGATTTTCTTTTTCTTTCTTTTCTTTCTCCTGCACTCACCCACACGTAGACACCCCCCTTCTCTTTCCAAACTTCATATGGGATCCTTTAGAAGCTCTTAACACTCGCCCCTCATGTACCTTATACAAAAACAAGCTTGACTCTTCAACAACTTCTTCCCATCCTCAATTTCATCCACTCTTTTGACAATAAAGCCTCTAGCTTCAACAAATACTTGCATCAAGCTGTTGTATTCTTTCTCTCACATCAATGACTCTACATTTATCATTGTGGAAGATTCATGTTGTGTAGTTTTTCAATGAGCACATGTTTGAACCAAAGTGTAGTCTATTTATGAGAGACTAAAAATGGAATAATTATATACATTTTTCTTCAAAAGCCATTTTAGCTTGGATGAGGAGTTTAGGGGATATTGTTTGACTAGCCTTCTCCCTAAGTGCTAGGCTTTATTATGGCTGATTCTATCTTGCATTATTGGAGCTTTGATCTTGGTAGTACAAAATAGACTTTGTTTAAATGCATGCTCTTGCATGTGTGCGTATTTGGGGTGTTTCTATACCAATATTGGGTGCAAATGACATAGGTGGTATGTCATAGTAGTTAGTCATTATTGTGCATGATGGACTTGATGGTTTATAACGTAGTGGATAACTACCATAAGGATGATAAACAACACTTTTTAATGTGATGAGTTTGGGCATGTTGGTGGAGTCATCTAGGTCTGAGTTAGAGACAATGTCAATTGTAGTCCATGAAGTAATTATTTTTAAAGTTGTTCCTCCTCAATAGTTACCTTGAAATGAAAATTTGATTAGTGGTGGACTTGGTATTCTCCCAACTCCACATAAGTATAATACCCGTCTCCAAAGTAACCCCATATTGTTAAGACATGGTATGAAATCGTGATATTTTGATTGGTTTACCAATCTTGCTTGACTGGTAAATAGGGTGGATGTCGTTCAAGGACCAACATGTAGCAAAAGCTGAAATGGATATAAGATTTTTGCGTATGCTTGGCACATACAAAACATTCTCCAAGGTGACAACATTGCCTGCAATAGAAGTGACTGTAACTTGCCCAATACCCTTAACCATATAGGATGCTTTGTTGGCACATGTCACAGAACCCCCCTTTGGGGCATCAGCAAGAGAAGTGAACAATTGCTTGCAGGAGGTGATGTGCTTAGAAGCACCACTATTAAAGAACCATGTGGAAGATGAAACTAACATACAAGTATCACCTGCATGCACAACCGGGTTGAAAAAGTAAACGGTCATTGCTTGAACAACCAGTCGTGTCTTCCAACTATGACAATGCCTTGCTTCCATAGTTATTTCAAGCACTCCAATTAAAAGTTGAATGCAAATGCAAGCAACAGAAAGTTGCATGATGAGGCCCTCGAAATAGTAAATAGTGAGTGCATGATTGCATGCACAGCCGAGTGGTAAAAGTAAACGGTCATTGCTTGGACAAGCAGTCGTATCTTATCTACTTTGGTTTATTGCTCCTATACATGGCTTCCCCGCCCACTATGCACGGGAGTTCCCCTTCGTCCACCCCATCATCCATCCCCATTCCTCCTCATGTGAATGCCATATTCATTTTGCCCTCTTTTGCCTACAAGGTGGCCCTGTTGCATTCGAAAAAGCTCTTGCACTTAGAAGAGTGCAAGCCAAATAGGAGTTATTTGCAGAGAAGGCTAGCTAATTGGTTGAGTCCGAGAAGCTGTTGAACGAGAGGGTGCAGCTCTTAGAGCAATCATATCAAGAACAAACACAAGCACGGGATACACAAATACAAGGACTGCAAGAGCATTCACAAGGGCAGGAGGACAAATTCCGAGATCTCAAAAGGCAACTCCAAGATGCCCTACTCAAAGCAGAGCTACAGGCAAAGCAGCTGGAGGATCTCACAACCTAGCTAGAAGCTACAAGGGTGAGAGCGACGACGGAACTAGAAGAGCATCTAAGTATTGAAGCTAAATCCAAGAAGATGGTACATGATGTTGAGACAAATGCAAAGTATCTCAATAATTCCACACTAGAGATCAACGAGAAGTTAGCCTAAAAGGATCCTTCTTGGATAATCTAAGTGGTGTTCTCCCCATTGTGCCAACACACATCCCATAGCAAATGTTGATGCATCTATGTGAACATGAAAGATCGCATCCCACTAGGGGGTCTTAAGGATCGAAGCTGAGACAAGGGATTTCCTCAATTTTTCATAGGAGTGTTGGCACTCCTCTGTCCATACAAATGTGACTAGAAGTATGTATAGAGGGTGTGTCATCTTGGCATAATCCAATATGAATCTCCTATAATAGCGTACCCATCTTGAACTTGTCGAGGATGGTTGAGGTTCCTTGCAGATTGTCCCTATCCTTAGGTTGTCTGTTGAAGGAGTTGGAGGGGTAATTAGATGTGACGGTGGGATTAGAACCCGAGAGATATTCAATGGTGTAACTGAGGTTCAAACGTGTATGTAGAACCTCTTGAGCTTGCTATCGTTAATATACCCTTCCATTTCTACACCATCAAGGGTTGGGGTGTAATCTCACTGATTCCATAGGGACAGATGCCCCTGTATTTGAGTTTTTGGTTTGTATTG
The DNA here is from genome assembly GCF_047967505.1 of Dipteris shenzhenensis. Lineage (NCBI taxonomy): Eukaryota > Viridiplantae > Streptophyta > Polypodiopsida > Gleicheniales > Dipteridaceae > Dipteris > Dipteris shenzhenensis. The sequence continues at coordinate 55,709,431 of NC_141615.1, forward strand.
TTGACTCCATACAATAGCACAAGGTCTTCCTCATTGAGGTATTTTGGTATGATCATGGTTCTCTCCTCCCAGATCAAAGTAAAGGGGGGTGATGAGTGATGGTTCTCACAGCTGGTGGCTGAGAAGTCACTGTCACATGGGAGGTGTTGGACAGTTGGACTTGCTCTTTGTAGTTTTGTAGTGGAGAGGGGATCGGTTTACTCCTTACGTGTTTGGTCTCACACTCTTTGCTCTGAGAGGGGATGTTAGAGAAATCATAGTCAAAGAGTGTGTTCTAGTGTGTACTAGAAACTAGTTTATGAGTCTTTGTGTGTGAAAGTGCCATGTGGCATATTGGGATTTATCCCATATACACTAGGTACTTGAGTGTGTGTGTGTATACTCTATAAGAGTAGTGTACTTTCATGAGTGTCACATCAATCAAGTCAAGATCTCTTGGAGTTTGATACGTAATCCTTCAGCTATACTCTATGTGCTCTTTTACAGCTCTTTAGTACTATAGTTCATATTTATAGTACTTGGCAGGGGGGTTAGCATACCCTCTGCCTTTTTGTTCTGTTTTCAGCCCTATGAGGCTTGTATGAGTCACTCCATTTCGGTGCATTGTGTCCCATAGGCCCATGAGGCCTTCTGAGGATGTTAATACATCTCTCTCTCTCTCTCTCCCTCCCCCTCCCCCTCCCCCTCCCCCTCCCTCTCTCTCTCTCTCTCTCTCTCTATCACTTAAAGAAATGAAACACAATATCTCTGTATTGATAACCGGCATCTCATTTAGACCGCCACCAGGTGCCTTTTAAAAGACTTGGGGATGCCAAATGCATTTTTCACAGAGGTAGTACATGTTGTAGCCTATGTGATAAATAGATGTCCCCACAAAGGCATTAAAGTTTCAGACACTTGTAGAGGCTATTTCCTACACCTCAAAGTATGGATGCATCAGCTATGAAAGCAATAGAGACTGAAATTGGATGACAAAGCAACCAAATGCATATGCATTGGCTATGTGTGTGTGTGTGTGTGTTTGTGGATCGGGTTGCTGTCCTGGGACATGTGGCACCCTTTTTGGCCAATTTTAAATTATTGTTATCTTGAAAAATCCATATCTTTTGATCCTTAGATTGAATGATGTGGTGGTAAACTAGAAAGTTTCTCATTTCGGTCACGTTCCTAAAAAATTAAATATCTCATATGACTAATTTGGACAAAGGAAAGGCCTGATATCATCATTTCATATGTGCCTTTGTTATTTAGGATGATTTTTCATGGCTATACATTTCAATGTGTATATTTTTAACGTTATATCAGAATGTGTTGAAGTAAAAAGTAAGTCCCTTTTATTTTATGAGTACATGAAGGATATTATATCATATTTTGATGTTGGTGAAACCATGGAGGTGACGAAGAGTAAAATGGCATAGTTAAGGTGCATTTAAAAATAATGTATTGGGGTCATACCATGTCGAAATCATGTCGGATTGAAGAGAAGTGGAAAGGATTGGTTGAAACTAAACATCAATAGGCATGGTTTTCCATGTGTGTTTCTTCAAGGCATAGTTGACTCAAGGAAAACTTTTTAGAGTGTTGTGTGCAATGCTCCTGGTGGTGTACATGAGAAAGTACTATTTCCGACAGGTTGCCAATGTTGCACTGGAGCATGTGTCAATTACAATGGCACATACATCAAGATATATCGCTCCAAATGGTGTGTAAGATTATTCATGCACTCATTTACTTATAGATCTATCACTTGTTAGGTTTTTCTTGACTAACATGATCAGTAATTAACACTATGTGATTTTTGTTTCTGAGCATGCAATAGAAGGAAGTTAATAGACTTGTGTCAAAACAAGAACTATTAGACACATGGCCATTGGAGGTGGATGAAGGAGAGGTTGGGAGCAACAAAGCCAGGAGGAGGCGTAGGAGAACAACATTGGAAGAAGGTGGGTCGGGCACTCTGATCCACGTCCTTGATTTGCATGGTCGATGGAAGATAGCGAACTACAGAGATGATCACATTCATCTACATGCTCACGACATCTACATTGAAGTATATGGAAAGGCCCCGCACCATACCAAGGTGGAAATGTACTTTGCCAAGTTCTTGTACGTGTACTTTGTGAAAGGGTTAAAGGTGGATTTCTCATCATATCGAGATAGGCGTATATGTGGTTGTAGCAAGGTTACGATCATGCAACAGTAATTATCTAGTGCTTTGGAGGGTGCACGGGTCCCGCTAGAGCAGTTGGTAGAGTAGTGACATGATCAGAACATAGCAAATTTTGAGGAGGTTCAATGCCTGCAAGCCGAATGACTACCAACAGAGCCCGAGCTCCAAAGCACAATTACAGCTCTACAAGCAAGGATGAAGAGCCTTGAAGACCTCAATGCTCGTCTGTTCCAAGAAGCAATCGATGCTCAGGAAGATTTGCAAGGGAATATGGGCTGAGAGGTGCAAGTAAGTATATGTCGGCACCCCAACTCACAATCATATGAAGTGCAACCCCTTCCACTAGAGAGCCCCGATTTATTTGCGTGCCCAATTTTCCAATGCACATTTGATGACTCTATATGCTTCTATGCCTTATCATGTCGCCATCGGGGTTTCATCTTTTTTGTTTGTTGGAATGCTTACACATTTCCCCGCTATGTCGACTTTGTAAGGCTAAAGTACCGAAAGCCTTATACATGGTGCTAGGCTTAGGAGAGGGGTATCTAGAACCATTACCTATATATTCAAAACCTTGTTCTATAGTTTGTGAACATGATACCATTGAAAAAATTTATGTTCCTTTGATCGTTGCATATTTTTTGCTTTACGATCCGAATGAAATGTATGTTCCTTGGACTATTGTTATAATTATGCTCTTTATGTAATTGCTTATTATGCTCTTCCTAGTTGCACTTTGTAGTACCATTTGTTACTTAAATTGAACATGATGTGTCACAAATGCTTGAATTATAATTTACAAAATTCGAGTTGCATTAAAAATCTTCGGGTGACTCGGACCATCGAGACAATATCCTGCAGCACTTTTATAATATTTTAGAACACCCTCCCACTCTAAAAGAGCTCTACCATTATGTGTCTGGTGTCACCAACACCTTGCAGGGTCAGACCCTTCAGGAGTCGAGACAACTGACTCTGTTCTCATTCACCCCTAAGATCACCTTTGCACCTACCCCACTTTGACACCACCCCCACAATCAACCCTGCGTGTCGAGATGCCATGGGGAGGCATCAATCACCCCCAAGACCTCGACTCCAACGTGCCCCGGTACTAGTGGTAGTGCTCGTGATGACAGTGCCACTCCTAGCGGGTCACAACATACTAGCAGTCGTAGTACCACTACTACATCATGGCCAGTTTTTGATGCCTTCCCGCCATCGCTTTGAATGCCTTAGAGTGATTTGGGGGTAAAAAGAGCCAGGGGACAGGCACAGCGATAGTAAACTGGGTCCAATAAAATCGACGGTATGTTGGATGGTATCATAGATGGTATGTTGGATGGTATAATAGATGGTATGTTGGATGGTATTATGCGTCCTATATACCATCCAATATACTATCCTAAATACCATCTTTGTATGTGATCGTCGATTTTTCCAAAGTGATATTGATCTTGGATAATGAAAGAAATGTGCTTTTTTAACTTGTATCTATGAGGGAATGTTTTTTTAGCACATCTGCACCAAGTTTTGGATCAAAATAGTATTTTATTGATGATGAGAAGGATACAAAAAATTGACGCAGTACATGAAAAATGCGACGATAAGTTATTATGCACCTCACCTGTTCACATTGCTCAGGAAGCACAAATGTATCACTTTCATTGGTCCATAGTTTGGTGGAGTCGATTGCAAAAAAAACACTGCCATCTTTCCTCATTGTGGCATTGGGACCATTGTATATAGTTCTAAACGATTTCACATCTAGAATAAACATGAGTTCCCTAAATCCTACCTCGAAGATATTACGTATCGTTCCATAATAATATATTTGAGATGAAATAAGATTTGTATCAGATGTCCTTGCTCAGCTATTCTGTTTGAAGTTAGCAAGCACTCCACAGTCAAATGTGGATCAATTGGAATGGATGCGCTCCACACAAAAATGTCATCCACAAGACCACAAAGCACTATGTTTTTTGTACTACAGATTCAAAAAATGAAAACCCTCAAGATACTTTTTATAGGTATTATAATCAATCATGGTATTTAGTTGCCTACAGAAAAAGTAAGAGCTTACATGGAAATCACATCCTAATGCAAACTCCTCTTCCCGCTCGCTCCCCATTTTGTTTGGCCTTACGAAGTGCTTCTTGTAGCCACTCACATGACATGTCCTTGGGAAGAGGAGCATGGTACCTTGGAAAAGGTTGCCTCTTGTTCAATGCTCACCATCTCATCCTTGCCTGCGTTCTCTGGCTCCTAGCCTCTTAATATCATTGAATCCACTTTTGCATGTCGTTGCTATTGAGGATACAAAACTTATTGATTTTCTCCCTCAACACTTCTCCCATCTTCCTTTGAACTCCTTTCCCTTGTGCGACCTCTCCTATGATCCGTTCATCATCCTTGTTATGCCATCTGAGTGGCATGTCAGGATCCATGGACACAAGGAACTCAGTGATATATATCGTGGACTCTTAGACAAGCCACCCTTCTGCCATGCTTCCCTCTAGCCTTGCTCTTTTCCTCACAAATCCCTTCAAAGTTTTCATAAACCGTTTGACGAAAAACATCCAATAGCTATGAACTATCCCTGTAATGGAGACCTCATCCACTATGTGTACAAGCAAGTGCACCTTGATTGTAATTATACTTGAGGGAAAGCGCTTCTTGAGCAAGCAAATTGCTTCAATGGAGTCCAACCTAGCCTTGTCGATGCTCACTATAGAGATCTCTTTTTGAGATATCCATCTAGTAGGACACATGTTAAGATGTCTTAACACTTTTCACTCAATCAAACCTAAATGGAATAGAAGATGATGTGATAGTAAGCATACCTCAGAATGCTACTGATCAATTAGATGGCTTTTCTCATGTCCTTCGATAAGCATCCTTTCACTGCAACGAGGAGGATAAACTATCCAAGCAAGGGTAACATGTTAAGCAATGCATCGCTAAACATCAACCTTGAACAAATCAAGAAAGGACAATGTAACTAACCATAGCTACATACATACCTACAACATCTTATGCCCATCATGTGACTTTAGACATGAACTCTCCTTTCAAGCAATGCATGTGTCTCATCGGTGTCCGAAAAGAGGCAATGTCCTTCTTCACTATTGCCTGCTCTACCTTCGAGAAGATCCAGGGTGCTTTTGGGAGAACAACTCTTCCATTTGGACCACGGGTTTGCGGCCATACATCCGCCATCCTTTCTTGTTCTTTTAGATCTTCACGTGCACCCAATGTGTCTTTATCCCCTACCAAATGTGCCCAAATAGAGGCCCCCACATTCTTAAAGATGTGTATGGGATCTAGTAGGTGATTGATATGTAATTGACCCCAATAAGGAAGCTGATGAAAGATTAATAACTGCTTCATACCTGGTGGAGGATGCTCTCCATTCGCTTGCCAAGCCTCAAGCCTATCACTCACTTTCAATGGACGTGGTTTGGGCCCAATGATCCCTACATGAGTTGCGTGGTCATTCGGGAGGTAATGATTGTGCCCTTCATAAACCATTTTCTTTAGGTGTCTAGAGTGGCATGCCTCCAATTGATCACCACATATAGGGCAAGCATGATACCCACTTGTTTGAAAACCTACATGAAGGCATGGAAAATTTGGTATGTACATTTTCAATCTCCAAGGACATTTCATTATAATTGCACATCAAAGCTAGAAGGACATACCTGAGCACTCGCCATATCCCAGAAAATCATGCATCGTCCACATCAAAGTTCCCCTGACCAAAATGTCATTCATATGTGGAGGATTCCCCATGATATCAAAGACACATATGACCTTCCAAAGGGCCTCGAGCTCCTTTATCAAAGGTGCCAAGTACACATCCATATTCTTTGCCTTGTACTTTCCTGGCACAAGTAGGGCAAGCATAAGGTGTCCCTTCTTGATTGTTAGACATGGAGAGGACATGGAGAGATGTTGTAATTCACCAAAACTACTGGCCATGTTGACCAAGATGTGGAACGTAATCCAAAATAATTCACACCATCCATAGCAATCCCAAGATGCAAGTTACGTGGCTCTCTTGCAAAGTTTGGCCACGTTCTTGCTATGTGCTTCCAAGAAGCACAATCTGATGGAATCCTCAAAATCTCATCAGTGAAGTGCAAGCATTGTTGCTTTGCACATTGGAACTCTTCCTCCACCTCCTCTTGCATCAATGGATGCTTTCCCTCTCTTATGGAACCGTCTTGTTCCTTGTCTAGGGGAGGAGGCCCCTCTCCTTGTGACATTGTCACGAAGTTCTTTTGTAGGTGAGTGGAAGCAGGTCATTTTGAAGGCGAGTGGATGCATGAGTACTGGTAAGCAAGTGCTACATGCATGGAAGAAAATTATTCAACATTCATGAGACATCAACCGATGTGAGATGGATGCAAGATGTAAATGTCACATACAATATTCCCAATGATGCAAGATGAAGTATTCCAGACCTTACACTATGAGACAAGGTGCAGTGATGATGATGGATGCAAGGTGCAAGATGACACATACACTATGATCGATGCAAGATGACTGATGAGACAAGGTGCAAGAGATGATGATGGATGCAAGGTGTAAAATAAAACATACACTATGATCGATGCAAGATGAAAGATGTAGCATCTTACATTCAGTATGTAAGGTGCAAACTATTAAATATTAATACGAATTGAAAAAAAAAAGATTACAAACAACAACTCATCGAGTAACACAAGCCAATATAAAATCTTTCAATACTAATGTGTATCGATAATAATAACACATGCCTCTAGCTAGAAGCCATTTACGAAAGAAAATGTTTTTTATTTCAAAGAATTTGATTACAAAAAGTTGGATCCAAGGATCCCAAATTGTAATATATACAAAACTTCCACTAAACCCTATGACTCAAGCCTTACTACTAGGTTCATCTCAACCTTTTTTGAGATATATTCTAGGAGACACAAGTGGCTTATATTGATTGCCACGTGTTGCACCCTTTGCAGATCATCACCTCTCAATGGATGAGAGGATCCCAACGCTGCCTGCTCTTTGCCTGTAGCTAACGTAGTGGCTCGACCATAAGCCGATGCAGCCTTCTTGGTCCATCTCACAGCGTGCATTATGCATTGATCTGAAGCAGCTACTCATTGCTGATAGCAAACCCACACCCCCATCCATTGTGTCAACTTAACAGCATCATACTCTTGCTGAAGGGTAGGTTCTATGTTGCATGCCTCATTGAAGCATGTATCAATGTTTTTGATCATGCTATCAACCCATAGCATGCCATCAACATGCCATTGCACCAATCCAAGAAGGTCCTTATGACCAGTGGAATGCAACTCTCTCGTACTCTTTCCCTTTTGACATGGATGGTTCCATGCCTCTTTCCCTGAAACAAAGTAGAATCCATGAGCTGATTTAAATTGAGAGGAAGCCTCATTTGACCTCACCCAATGTTGTTTTATATTTTCTTATGCATCAGGATCATCTTTTTTTCCCAATGCAATAGAAATGCATGATGCACAAATAAGGTGTCATGTTCCCTATCATCTAAACTATAGAAATGGTATGTGTGTTGCACTAACTTAGACTCCTATGAGTCAGCAAGAAGATTGACATCTTCTTGTTGTGCTAGTGAGCACTTTGGATCTCATCTTATTCTTGAAATGAGTAATTTTTTACAAAATCTATGATAGAGTCAATAGTTTCATGGGGAAAATCAGCAAGGCACGTCGTGAATTCCTTATCTTGCCAGTTGGCCATAAAATTATGAATTACATATTTTGGGATGGATTGAACCAAGTGATCTATAAGCTCCCTTGGCTAAGTGCTCTTATATGACAATAGCCATCTCTTTATCTTTGATCCTTGAACATTTCTTTTTTCAAATCTCCTCCATTTTAGAGCAAGGCTTTCTTTCCTCATTTTGTTTGGATAGACACCAAATAGCTTTTTCACACCACAATGTGGGCATGTGCCACAAATGCATTTAATGCGGTGCCATTCAGAATCTCCCTTTAGACATAGAATTGGCTCCCATGCAGATCTTAGGCTGACAAACTTGGTCTCCCTTGCAACACATGACGAGGTTCTAGGTGGCCTCCAAACTGAGCAAATCTATCTCCATGGAACGATGCTCCAACATGACTAGATCTCAAGTCATCATTCATACCTTGCCAGGCTAGTACAAAGTTTGTGTGTGTTTTGCAACAACATACATTTTTATCTTTGAGTTTCTTGACATACCAGGGCTTACAAGCTCAAAGATGCTTTTCCCAATCAAAATGTCAAGATTCTGAGTCTTAAACTTGAGGTACAACTCTGTCTACTCACCCAACCCATGTTTGACTCAAAATAGCCCATTGGAAATTCAGTAATTAAACTAAACAGCTACTAAAAAACTAAACAATTATTTATTATGAGAAAACAAAACAATTTCAACCATTGGGATGGTTAAGGAGAGTACGTTCAATAATTAGGGAAAAAAAATCAATTTCAACCAGTCTAGAATAAAATCAACCAGCTCAATGATATATTGATTTTCCAACCACCCAACTGTATCAGTTTAGAATCACATCACCAACAGAATGATATTTCTATATATTTATTTTCCAACCATGCTGATTTAGGACCATCACATAACTAGTGTTTGAATTGAACCAGTTCGGTGGTATGTTGCATGATGGTGTTTGACCTGAACTAGCTCAGTGGTATGTTGCACGATGTTTCTACTTGGGGGGGTCACTCTTCATAAACCCCACATAGGACGTGTGAGCAATCATGTATTAAAAGCACCCGTATTCTTGTATTTTTACATTTTCTCATTTAATTGATTAACCCCTCTTGCATGCATACATATTTGAACCTAGAAATTTAAGAACCCCTCTTGAAATATACACCTATTAACTTGCTATTTTATAAATCTCTTGATCCATGTAAACGGCATGTAAGTACCCCCATTAAACAAATACCCCTGCATTCATGAACGCGCTATATTACATGTTTCGGAGTGACCCCCTCCCCCTGGGTGTTTCTACCACTGGGATGGTTTAGGACAATCACAATTTCAATTGCCTTCAATCATTAGAAAACAAATCAATTTCAACCACTTTAGAATCATAAATCAATTTCCTTTGCAACCACGTTGGTTTTGGACAATCACATAACTGGTGCTCCTGACCAGCTCGGTGGTATGTTGATGTTTATTTATGTCCCAATCAGACTAAATTAATCACATAATTGTTGTTTTACAAGAACTAGTTTGGTGGGATGTTGCATGATGTTCCTACCACTGGGCTTGTTTCAGACAATCACATTAAATCCAAGCCAGCCCACTTTAAAATTCAAGTAATCAACCCTCGTATGGAAGATCCACATGGCACCCCCAGTATGCTTAGCAACATGAGGCAACTATGCCTCCTCACATAACGGACTCCCACCCTAATTAGTCGACAATGTATGTACTCCCCAATAGGATCCTATAGATCATGGTGGGAGGTACTATCAGGGCAACTATTACCTTGTAGCACAGACCACACATGTCAACCAACTCAAGGATGGGGCATGCCATACCAACCTACAACCTTTGGCAATATACTTGAGAAAACGAAGTTTGATACTCAATCTCTCACCATGCCTCAAATTATAACTAGTGTAGAGAGAGAAGCCCAGGAAACCACTACAATAGAGCAACAAATGCAGAGATCCCAAGCACCATGCTACGATACCCATACATATGCCAGGACCACCAATCATGAGACTGGTGGGAGGTTTATGGACCACCTACAAGGTATGGACTCCCACGTTAGATGAATCCAAGGGTGTACTATTGCCCTCCAGTAGGTTATTACCCCCACTATCCTCCTCACCCCCTCCACTATGTGGTATAGAAGAACTATTAGAGAAGCAGAGGCTCTAGGGAGAGGTGCAAAAGATCTAATAAGGGGAGAGACCACAACCCCAGCCATATATAGAGACTTCAAGACTCGACCACATAATATCGCTAGGCTGATCAATAAATTCACAAGCGACGGCCACCCTATCCAACATGCAGCTCAGTTTAAGCAAGTGTGTAACATATTTTGTGATGTCTATTAACTCACCAAAGTGGGAGCATTTAGGCTCATAGTGGACTCAAAAGACGGCCAATGTGTGAGAGCCATGAGCCTTGCAAAAGCAGTCCCTTTCACCTTACTAAGAAAGGCATTTAGCCCCTAGCGGGGCCAAATGGAGCCCCATTACACAACTTTACAATGTGAATAAGAGTAAGAAAGAGAGTCTGTGGGATTCTACTACAAAGATCAAGCATCTCAAATTAAGGAGTGAAAGATATGAGAAGCTAAGCGACACACAGTTGCTGCCATGTTTTCTCTTAAGTGTGAAGAATCCCAGACTCCACAACCATCTGGTTGTGAGTAATCCCACTTCCTTCAAATTGGGTTGAAAATTGGCAATCCATTTGGAAGACAATATGATGGAGGCAACACAGTTTAATGATGCAACACCTATGGTGGCTCCATAAAAAATACCCATTCCCACTAGTTCAAAATATTCTAAAAAATCCAAGGAGTCCAGGACTCCAATATCAAGCATGATAATGGAATAACTAAACTCAAATATTCTAAGTCAAATGAATCAGTGCTACAAATTAGGGGCAGAGAGAGAGGGCTCCAATAATGCCCATATATCCCCTTGAAGGACATGGTCTAGTGCGCCGTCCATAGGCAGACCACGAAAGCACCAAATGTCCACACCTTCCAGCCAGACCATCAATATATTGTGCATATTGCGAGAGGATAGGAGAGCACGGCACCTCATAGTGTAGGTACTCCAAAAATCAAGCCTTAACCCATCAACTAAGGAAAACACTCACTTTACCAAGGCCCCTAGATGTAAACAATCAATGCGGTGCTCAAGCCATGAATCCAGCCAAGCGAGCCATGTGTATGGTTCATGAAGCTCCATTACCACCAAAACCCCACACCTAGAGTGGATCTAATCATAACCCTTGTGGTCATGGAGGAATTGCAAGATGGTGAGAGCTATAGTTCATAACCCTTACGAGTTGATTACCCCCAAGAGGAGCATGTGTCATCCCACCCCAACTATTTTATCTTGGCCTCATGATATGAGGCTTGTCCTACATGGTTTTCCTTGGCCATAACACTCAATCAAAGTCCAACGGGCTCTTTGATTTGGTCTTTCAAAAGGACATCATCAGTAGAGATGTGGTCTTTCAAAAGGAGCCTGTTACCTCTTCACCCCCTCTTCATTAGCGATCTTCATTCCCCCAACATGATCTGCAAAAAAACCTAAGGACCCAACTGCAACCATTGATCCTTGTGATAATGATGACATGGAGGAACCATCTAGAGCAATTGCCACTCCACAATGTGTTCCATTCCAACTGAACTCTAGTCGAGTGTCATGTATTCAAGGATTATGCCCCTTCCTAATAGTGTCAATGGTGCTCAATGTTCCCTCCAACTTTCTAGAGTTTGTTGGACCTTGAAATAAAAACTAGACGATGTAATCCTCTCTTGCTTCGTGCAAAGTCCCTATAGCTGAACCCTACCACCTGAACCCCATATTGTATTCCTCGCATATGGATCACACCAACCTCTAGAATGGCAACTTGGGGATTGTAGCTTGCATATGCCTGGACACTTTATAGGTTTCCATCAGTACAGACCTATGCCGTTGGTACCTTCTCTCGCGAGATCTTTTTACTGCTTCTTTGCTGGGCTTTCTCTTACTGTTACTTGCTCTCAAGCATAGCATTAGTTCAAGATGGGTACGCAAGCATATATACTATGTGTACATGTTCATCTGATTGTTGCATTAGGGCCTCTTTCTACCACGTCCTTAAACCACTTGACATCCAAAACATACAAAAAGAAGCGCTGAAAGTCAAGCTTGATGATATCTTGGATTATGCCACAATAATCATCCAAACAAGAGATTATTGTGGCATAATCCAAGATATCATCAAGCTTGATCTTCAGCACTTCTTTGTGTATGTTTTGGATGTCAAGTGGTTTAAGGACATGGTGGAAAGATGCCCTAATGCAACAATTAGATGTCATGCTAACGGCTTTGTAATTATTAACTCCACAAAGTTTTGGCAAAGCATGAAGGACACACTAGTACTGTCATAGCAATGTGAACAGTAGAATCTTGAGGTAACTCATTTTGTGCAGAGATTGCTCCACCGAAGTGGTGATTCTATTAGGTCGGTTACCCCAATTGGATGAAAAATCATAGTGTGCCTCAACCACTCCAACATGCGATAACCAGTGAAGGTCTGAGTTAACCTTCATTCTTTCTTCTTTTTTTGATCCTCTCACTGTATTAATCATACTGACGTTCTTCAAATCATGGGTTAATCTATTAGAGTGCTCGGCCTTGATTTTGCTCTTCTTGGACCCCTCACATGGGTTCTTGGCATAGGTTAATCTATTAGAGGGCTCGTCCCTGACTTTTCTCTTCTTGGACCCCTCACACAAGTCCTTGTCCTATATTTGAGTGACTACATTTAGGGGTACACTCATTATCTATTCTCTGTATGCTCAAGAGGTTGAGACTTGTCACAATGGGAGGTGCAAGGGCCACGGATCATCTGAGCAGGCAATTCTTTATAGTTGGTTCAGTCCACATCCATTGTGTAAGGGTGTAGGGGGTGTGGTGCCTTGGACTGGAGGTAGATTCCTATGTGGGCCATGTGCAATCCTATCTGATCCTTGGCAATGGTAGCACTACTTTGGTATTATTGTTGGGTCACTACATTCAGTGACTCTGTGTGGTCCTAGCTCAAGCTTCCCTCCACTCCCTTGTGCTGGACTACTTGCATGCTTTCTTTATTTCCATGGTCTATTGCGATTGCTACGTCCACGATTTCCCCTTCACCCATGCTCACGAATACGCCATCCTCTCTCCTTTCCCCTCTCCCTCTCCTCTTGTGGAATCACATTTGCAACAAGCCGTGGGGTGCAAAGGTGACATTCATAGCACCAATTGCACGGCTGGCTCCTACCCAAAAGTAGCAAGGAGTTGAGCACTCTCTTGCGACGTGCTTGGATGATCCCCAACGACATGTGAGTACCTTGCATTAGGGCGTGCTTGATGGATGAACATGTACACCAAAAGCACCAGGGTAAGTCTTGCTTCTTTCTTCTTCTTTTTAGAAGCAATCCTCTTTCTACATTCAGCTATGTCATGGCCTAGCTTCCTGCAATTATTACACCTCTTTTTCTTCTTCTGATCACCCTGAGATGATGAAGAAGAGGACTGATTATTTGATGTATTTTTAGGGGTAGCTTTCTAAATTTTCCCTTATGCCTATCATTGGCTGCAAATGTTGATCAAAATGCATACTGGAAATTCTGTTACTGTGGCTTTGCTCGTCCTACAGTAAAAGTGCAACCAACTGATCACAGGAGTAGTACTAGTTGGCAAGACTAGAGGGAATGTATGGCAACTTTGACAATCGGAGGAAGAACCTCAGTTACACCATTGAATACCTCTCGGGTTCTAATCCCACCATCACATCTAATTACCCCTCCAACTCGATCAACAGACAACCTAAGATAGGGACAATCTGCAAGGAACCTCAACCATCCTCGATAAGTTCAAGATGGGTACACAAGGATATACTATGTGAACCACGTTACACCATGGTCACACTAGGGATACCCCATCATCCCATGTACAAACCGTAATCACACCTCATCTAGCTTTTCCAAGTTTACTAAGCGTTCGGAAAGAGCATTGCTAGGAAGTCTTGTCTGGACTCCAACCCTAAGGCTTCGCACTAGAAATTCCATCAGCATTACTACCTCTAGGCTGTAGGTCATGTTGAAAGGGGTGTAATTGGTGACTACTTTGTAGGCCATTCGATATGCCACAATGCTGCCGTAAGCTTGTGTTCCCAATCATTTTTGCATGAGTCTACTGTCCTTCTCATAACTATGATAAGGGTCTTATTGCTGCTCTCGACTTGGCCGTTGGCTAGGGGGTAGTATGGTGTGGATTTGTGGTGTATTACAAGGAATTTCGAAAGCAAGACAGCTATTACTTCGTTGATGAAGTGTGTGCCGCGGTCCCTAACGATGACTAGGGGACACCCAAATCTTGATATGACTTGCTCGTATAGGAATTTGGCTGTAGAACAAGCATGTGCTTTTCTTGTAGCCGTCATCTCTACCAACTTGGTGCAGTAATTTGTTGCTATGATGATATAGCAAGCTTGCGTGTTCTTGGCAGCTGGGCTAATGGGTCCGACAAACTCAATCCCCTATTTTTCGAAGGGCTGATCTGTCGTGACCTCTATCAAAGGCAGGTAGTCTTTTGTTGCAAAATCTTTGTCCTTTGACATTCGTCGCACCCCTTGACCAACTCGGCAGCATCCATGAATAATGATGGCCACCAACGGTCCTGCTTGGAACACCTTGTGTGCTATGGTTTCGGTTGCGAAATGTCCTCTTGCCATTCCTGAATGGGCTTGGTTAAGCACATCCACAAATTCATTTTCTTGAACACACCTTCACAATATGCCGTCCTTGCCTTGTTTGTAGAGCTGACTGGCTATGATTTGATAAGGGGATGCATCCTTCAAAAGTTTGCGAGCCCTCTCTTTGTCTAGCAGTCTATCTACCTGTAACCCATTGGTGAGGTAATGACTGATCTCCTCTGCCCATTCTGGCACTGAGTCTAGTTGAAAGAGGGGGGCATCAAGAAGGTCATCATCAAATCCCATTGGTGGTTCTCTATTTGGTACTCACGACAAGTGGTCAGCTAGGACATGTTGTGACCCCTTTTGCACCGTGATCGTGAAGTCTAAATATAAGAGTATGAGCATCCACCTCGTAATGCGTCCTATCATGCATGGTTTGTTCACTAAGTAAAGCAGGGCCTGGTGATCCACGAAGAACATGACTTTGTTGGCCAAGAGGTATTGGCAAAGCTTGTGCACCGCGTACATCATAGCCAATCCTTCTCAGTCTGTGGTCGTGTAGTTGACCTCTACTTCGTTCAACCATCGGTTGGCAAATGTGATTGGATAATCAAGTTGTGCCAACACGCATCCTATCACAAATGCCGAAGCCTCTATGTGAACATGAAAGATCACATCCCATTGAGGGATCTTCATAATGCGAGCTAATGAGACAAGGGCTATCCTTAGTTTTTCATAGGAGTATTGGCACTCTTCTGTGCATTGGAATTTGACAAGAAGCCTATAGAGGGGTTGTGCCAGCTTGGCATAATCAAAGATGAATCTCCTATAATTGTCGGTGTGTCCCATGAACCTTTGGACACCTTTCGCATTGGTAGGCAGGGGTAGCTTAGCTATCACCCAGATCTTTCCCTCATCTGTGGAGATCTCATTCTTGGACACTATGTGCCCGAGAATCACTCCATGCTTAACTCAAAATTGGCATTTCACGGGGTTTAGCAATATGCGGTATAACTGGCATTTTTTAAACACCTTTCTTAAGCACTTGAGGTGTTCGTCCCAAAGGGAGTTAACACACAAATCATCCATAAAGACTTCTAATAAGTCCTCAGATATTCTCTAAAAGCAGTGCTCATCAGCTATTGAAACGTGGCTGGGGCATTTGTTAAGCCAAGGGCATAACCCTATATGCATAAACTCCCGGATGCGTCAATTTTACGAGCAAAAACTTATGAGCAGGTTTATCCGAGCGTGTTTTTCAAGAGATTTTTAAAAATGTTTTTCTTTAGGAAACATGGTTTTTACACTTTTATTTTCACTAGAACTAGATCCCTTTATCATAAAAATATACAGACTAGTCACTCATTCATTTTTACACAACAGAATTTTCTTATTTAGAGACATCCCTTTATACCCCTGTTATTACCTTAAAAAAGTGTTGATTCCTTTAAGAAACATTCCTCATAATCACTCTCAATGTAATAATACTATGCATATATAATTACTTATTAACACATTTATATCATATGGCAATATCTTTTTAGTGTTTTTATAGCATATTTATGGACATGTTTCTAAAGAAGTTTAAATTACTATAAATAAGTATTAACTTGGGCTTATATATCACTCTCATAAAATACATGTAATATTTAATACTATATATGGAATATTTTCCAAAATATAACTTCATAGATGTGCTCAAATGGGGTGTTCCGATCAATTTGAGTGGTTGAATGACTATATTTGGACATTGGATATGAAAGTTATGCCACTTTTAAAAGTGCTGTCCAAGGTAGTTTCGCCAGCGAAACTACCTTGGGAGACTTGCTTCAAAGGAGTTTCGCTGGTGAAACTACCTGGATGGCTTGCTTCAATGAGTTTTCTTTGAAGAAAC
This sequence comes from Dipteris shenzhenensis, assembly GCF_047967505.1. NCBI lineage: Eukaryota > Viridiplantae > Streptophyta > Polypodiopsida > Gleicheniales > Dipteridaceae > Dipteris > Dipteris shenzhenensis. The sequence goes on from NC_141615.1 coordinate 55,725,943, forward strand.
TCTTTCATGAAGATAGGTTGAGAGAGGGTTTTCAATGTCACCCCCTATTAAGTAAAAGTTGTAAGAAGGATCATAAGGGAATTTTCATAGAGAAGTCTACTCTACATGTGGGTTTCTTCAAAAGCCATCCCATTATGCTCTCACCATTCCTACAAATTCACCTAAAGATTTTTGTATAAAATAGGCATTGCTATAATACTTTGCATATTTCTAAGTGAAACTATGTTTTCTTCTGATCGATTTTTGCCATATTTATGCATAGTTGGAAGCTTTTTTTTTCCTTCGCTCGGACGCTCGAAAGATTTTGCTCAGAAAATGCTCGTCCCCTAAACTCCCCATTCCATAATGAATGTTGTCTTATGCTGATCGGGGGGGTCTATGAGGACTTGGTTGTATCCAAAAAAGCCATCAAGGAAGCTATAAGCTTCCTTGCATGCTACTCTCTCGAGCACATGTTTTGTGAAGGACAAGGGGTAATGATCTCATCTTGTCACTGAATTGAACTTTTTGAGGTCAACATACCACGTTTTCTCTTAAGTATGAAGAATCCCAGACTCCACAACCATCTGGTTGTGAGTAATCCCACTTCCTTCAAATTGGGTTGAAAATTGGCAATCCATTTGGAAGACAATATGATGGAGGCAACACAGTTTAATGATGCAACACCTATGGTGGCTCCATAAAAAATACCCATTCCCACTAGTTCAAAATATTCTAAAGAATCCAAGGAGTCCAGGACTCCAATATCAAGCATGATAATGGAATAACTAAACTCAAATATTCTAAGTCAAATGAATTAGTGCTACAACTTAGGGGCAGAGAGAGAGGGCTCCAATAATGCCCATATATCCCCTTAAAAGACATGGTCCAGTGTGCCATCCATAGGCAGAACCACTAAAGCACCAAATGTCCACACCTTCCAGCCAGACCATCAATATATTGTGCATATTGTGAGAGGATAGGAGAGCACGGCACCTCACAGTGTAGGTACTCCAAAAATCAAGCCTTAGCCCATCAACTAAGCAAAACACTCGCTTTACCAAGGCCCCTAGAAACAATCAATGGGGTGCTCAAGCCATGAATCCAACCAAGCGAGCCATGTATAGGGTTCATGAAGCTCCATTACCACCAAAACCCCACACCCAGAGTGGATGTAATCATAACCCTTGTGGTCATCGAGGAATTGCAAGATGGTCAGAGCTATAGTTCATAACCCTTACAGGTTGATTACCCCCAAGAGGAGCATGTGTCATCCCACCCCAACTATTTTATCTTGGCCTCATGATATGAGGCTTGTCCTACATGGTTTTCCTTGGCCATAACACTCAATCAAAGTCCAATGGGCTCTTTTATTTTGTTACAAAACAGAACATCATCAATAGAGATGTGGTCTTTCAAAAGGAGCATGTTACCTCTTCACCCCCTCTTCATTAATGATCTTCATTCCCCCAACATGATCTGCAAAAAAACCTAAGGACCCAACTGCAACCATTGATCCTTGTGATAATGATGACATGGAGGAACCATCTAGAGCAATTGCCACTCCACAATGTGTTCCACTCTAACTCAACTCTAGTCGAGTGTCATGTATTCCAGGATTACGCCCCTTCGTAATAGTGTCAATGGTACTCAATGTTCCCTCCAACTTCCTAGAGTACCTTGGACCTTGAAATAAAAACTAGATGATGTAATCCACTGTTGCTTCATGCAAAGTCCCTATAGCTGAAGCCTACCACCTGAACCCCAGATTGTATTCCTCGCATATGGATCACACCAACCTCTAGAATGGCAACTTGGGGATTGTATCTTGCATATGCCTGGACACTCTACAGGTTTCCATTAGTACAGACCTATGCTGTTGGTACCTTCTCTCATGAGATCTTTTTATTGCTTCTTTGCTGTGCTTTCTCTTACTGTTACCTACTCTCAAGCATAGCATTAGTTCAAGATGGGTACGCAAGGATATACTATGTGTACATATTCATCTAATTGTTGCATTAGGGCCTCTTTCCACCACGTCCGTAAACCACTTGAGCCGAAACTCAAGCTTGATGATATCTTGGATTATGCCACAATAATCTTGGATTGTGGCATAATCCAAGATATCATCAAGCGTGAGTTTCCGCGCTTCTTTTTGTATGTTTTGGATGTCAAGTGGTTTAAGGACGTGGTGGAAAGAGGCCCTAATGCAACAATCAGATGTCATGCTAATGGCTTTGTAATTATTGACTCCACAAAGTTTTGGCAAAGCATGAAGGACACACTAGTATTGTAACTGTAGCAATGTGAACAGTAGAATCTTGAGGTAACTCATTTTGTGCAGAGATTGCTCCAGCGGAGTGGTGATTTTGTTAAGTCGGTTACCCTAGTTGGATGAAAAATCATAGTGTTCCTCAACTGCTCCAACATGCGATAACCAGTGAAGGTCTGAGTTAACCTTCATTCATTCTTCCTTTTTTGTTCCTCTCACTGCATTAATCATACTGACCTTCTTCAGATCATCTGTTAATCTGTTAGAGTGCTTGGCCTTGATTTTGCTCTTCTTGGACCCCTCACACGGGTTCTTGGCATAGGTTAATCTATTAGAGGGTTCGTCCCTCACTTTGCTCTTCTTGGACCCATCACACAAGTCCTTGTCCTATATTCGAGTGACTACATTTAGGGGTACACTCATTATCTATTCTTTGTATGCTCAAGAGGTTGAGACTTGTCACAATGGGAGGTGCAAGGGCCACGGATCATCTGAGTGGGCAATTCTTTATAGTTGCTTCAATCCACATCCATTGTGTAAGGGTGTAGGGGGTGTGGTGCCTTGCACTGGAGGTTGATTCCTATGTGGGCCATGTGCAATCCTATGTGATCCTTGGCAATGGTAGCACTACTTTGGTATTATTGTTGGGTCCCTATTAGGACATTCACCCACATCCCATGTACAAAACTTAATCGCGCCTCATCTAGCTTTTCCAAGTTTACTAAGCGTTCGAAAAGAGCACTGCTAGGAAGTCTTTTCTAGACTGCAACCCTAAGGCTTGGCACTAGAAATTCCATCGGCATTACTGCCTCTAGGCTGTAGGTCAGGCTGAAAGGGGTGTAATTGGTGACTACTTTGTAGGCCGTTGGATATGCCACAATGCTACTGTAAGCTTGTGTTCCCAATCATTTCTGCCTTAGTCTACCGTCCTTGTCATAACTATGATAAGGGTCTTTTTGCTTCTCTCGACTTTCCCATTGACTCGGGGGTAGTATGATGTGGATTTGTGGTGTATTACAAGGAAATTTGAAAGTAAGATGGCTATTACTTCGTTGAAAAAGTGTGTGCTGCGGTCACTAACGATGACTAGGGGACACCCAAATCTTGATATGACTTGCTCGTATAGGAATTTGGCTGTAGAACAAGCATCTGCTTTTCTTGTAGCCCTTGTCTCTGCCAACTTGGTGCAGTAATTTGTCACTATGATGATATAGCAAGCTTGCGTGTACTTGGCAGCTAGGCTAATGGGTCCGACAAAATCAATCTCCCATTTTTCAAAGGGCTGATCTACCGTGACCTCTATCAAAGGCATGTAGTCTTTTTGTTGCAGAATCTTTGTCCTTTGACATTCGTCGCACCCCTTGACGAACTCGGAGCATCCATGAATAATGATGGCCACCAGAGTCTTGCTTGCAACACCTTGTGTGCTGTGGATTTGGTTGCGAAGTGTCCTCTTGCCATTCTTGAATGGGCTTGTTCAAGCACATCCACAAATTCATTTTCTCGATCACACCTTCGCAATATGCCGTCCTTGCCTTGTTTGTAGAGCTGACCGGCTATAAGTTGATAAGGGGTTGCATCCTTTAAAAGTTTGTGAGCCCTCTCTTTGTTTAGCAGTCTATCTACCGACAACCATGTAATGACTGATCTCGTCTGCCCATTCTGGCACTCAGTCTAGTTGAAAGAGGGGGGCATCAGGAAGGTCATCATCAAATCCTGTTGGTGGTTCTTTGTTTGATAGTTGTGACAAGTGGTCAGCTAGGACATGTTGTGACCCCTTTCGCACCATGATCGTGAAGTCAAAATCTAAGAGTATGAGCATCCACCTCGTAATGCAAACTTTTGTGCATGGTTTGTTCACCAAGTAAAGCAGGGCCTGGTGATCCACGAAGAACACGAATTTGTTGGCCAAGAGGTAGTGGTGAAGCTTGTGCACCTCATACACCATAGCCAATCCTTCTCGCTCTGTGGTTGTGTAGTTGACCTCTGCTTCATTCAACTGTCGGTTGGCAAACGTGATTGGATAATCAAGGTTGCGAGCTCCCGGTTGTGCTAGCACACATCCTATCACAAATGCCGAAGCATCTATGTGAACATGAAAGATCACATCCCATTGGGGGGTCTTCATGATGGGTGCTGAGACAAGGGCTATCCTTAGTTTTTCATAGGATTACTGGCACTGTTTTGTCCATTGGAATTTGACAAGAAGCCTATAGAGGGGTTGTGCCAGCTTGGCATAATCAAAGATGAATCTCCTATAATAGCCAGTGTGTCCCATGAACCTTTGGACACCTTTCGCATTGGTAGGCGGGGGTAGCTTAGCTATCACCCGGATCTTTCCCTGGTCTGTGGAGATCTCGTTCTTGGACACTATGTGCCCGAGAATCACTCCATGCTTAACCCAAAATTGGCATTTCATGGGGTTTAGCGATATGCAGTATAACTGGCATTTTTCAAACACCTTTCTTAAGCACTTGAGGTGGTTGTCCTAGATGGAGTTAACACACAAATCATCCAAGAAGACTTCTAATAAGTCTCTCAGATATACTCTAAAAGCGGTGCTCATCAGTTGTTGGAACATGGCTGGGGCATTTGTTTAGCCAAAGGGCATATATCCCTATATGTGTAAATTCCCCATTCCATAATGAATGTTGTCTTATGCTGATCAGGGGGGTCTATGAGGACTTGGTTGTATCCAAAAAAGCCATCAAGGAAGCTATAAGCTTCCTTGCCTGCTACTCTCTCGAGCACATTTCTGTGAAGGGCAAGGAGTAATGATCTCATCTTGTCGCTACATTGACCTTTTTGAGGTCAATACACACTTTTACCTTGCTGTTCTTTTTCATGACAATCACAATTTGGGAGACCCAATCGATGTGCTCTATGGGGTAAATGAATCCTACGTCAATGAGCTTTTGAACTCATCTTTGACTATTTCAACGTACTTCGGATTCATTGTGTAAGGACGTTGCTGGGCGGTCGCATATTCTCAATGAAGGAGATTGTGTGGTTGACCACATCGGGAGGTACTCCCTTCATGTCGGTATACTTACAAGCGAAGCAGTCAAACAACCATGTGGGACCACAAGTGCATTTTCTACTCATACTATTTCACCCATATTTGCTAATAGTGCCATTTGAGTTATGCTTAGAGACCCACTGGCATCCAATAAATTTCTTATCCTCTCAGATAATTGTGCAAGTGCCCAAGTCTATTGCTTCTCCAATGCATGTATTTTTGCATATAGGCATCATGTCCTATCGTAAAACCATCCTAGGTTGCTATTGTTGCCTACATTCATATGCATATGTGTATTGTTATGAGTTGAAACATGTCTGCTATCACATCTAGATTGTTTGAATCTATTTTGGTGTTTGTTAACCACTTTGATTAACTGGGTCTCGCTTCAACTATTTGTACATATGAAAAAAGACATCATTAATTTGTAAATATGTGGAATCCCTTTGATTTCAAAAGAGTGAGATTCGAGGATACTTGTATCTTGTGCCCATTACTAGGAAGATCCAAAGCCCCCATCCCAAGTTCTATGCAGTTCCACGGTGTAAATAATGGGAAGCCAACATACACACTTTGGCTGAAGATTGAAGCATTAATTGGCCAATGATCGAACCATACTCTTGTGTAGAATGGAATATCCAATGCACAATGGTCCGAGCACTTCAGTAGCATGAGCAAATAATGCGTAGCAACATTGATCCCTTCCTTCACCTCAGTGCTATATTCTGTAAAACATTGGAATTCATTCTGGAGGTCCCATGTTACCTTGATTCCCATTTGCCTCCACTAAGCTTTAATCCCAATGAAAGGGTCGATGCTTAGATTACAAGCCGACTCTATCAAAGAGTGATCTTCTTAGAAGCATGCCACATATCTCTGTTCGAGCAAATGGTGGATACAGGCTACCTAGAAATTGTGCAAGAATTGTATGGTACCAAGGCTTTACAGCAGGATCGACTGGCACGACACAAGTTCCATAGCCACTGGACTAAAAGCATGGCAACCTAGATAGGTGCTCACAATCAGCCATAACCTGAGGACGGGTAATAAAATGGATCCGGGACTTAGGTAGAACAGAATGTGTGTGTAGAGTAGCGGCAAAGCTCCGCTTGTACTTGCATAAGGCTAGAAATAATCCCTCTTAGAAATCCAACTTGCATGTTCTACATACAACTTCTACATACAACTCCTACATGCAACTCCTACATGCGAGTTGTACATGCAAGTTCTACATGCGAGTTGTACATGCAAGTTCTACATGCGAGTTGTACATGCAAGTTCTACATATGACTTCTACATACAACTCCTACATGCAACTCCTACATGCGAGTTGTACATGCAAGTTCTACATGCGAGTTGTACATGCAAGTTCTATGTATGACTTCTACATACAACTCCTACATGCAACTCCTACATGCAACTCCTACATGCGAGTTGTACATGCGAGTTCTACATGCAAGTTCTACATACGACTTGTACATGCGAGTTCTACATGCAAGTTCTACATGTAGAGAGAGAATGTGTTACACTTCCTACATGCAGAGAGAGAAGCTCTCCAACTTGTATAAATACCCCATAATGGAATGAAGCCCGCACTCTTTGGGGCATTGTGTTGAGTTCTACTTTGGTATTCCAAGCAATTGTCTCAAGTGTCCATGCTTCCTTGCACTCCACATCCAAAAGCATGTCCTAACCTTGCAACCCCTCCTCCCCTCTCCTCCAACCTTGCAACCCATCCTCTCCCTCTCCTCCTCCCTCCTCCTTCTCCTCCTCCTCCCTCCTCCTCCTCCTCCTCCCTCCTCCTCCTCCTCCTCCTCTCTCCTCCTCCCTCCTCCTCTTCCCTCCTCCTCCTCCCTCCTCTCTCCTCTTTCCCCCATGCTCTTACACCTTCTTCCTCTCCCACTCCTATGCTCTCCCTAAACTCTTAGTCGCTCAACCCTTAATCTCCATGATCTACAAGGGAGATGAGTTCTCCACCATGTACTCTACTCTAAACCTTGGAACCTCTTCTAAACTCTGGAACTCCTTCTAACCCTGGAACCTCCTTCTAAACCTTGGAACTCCTTCTAACCCTGGAACCTCTTTCTAAACCTTGGAACTCCTCTAACCTTGGAACCTCCTTCTAAACCTTGGAACCTCCTTCTAAACCCTGGAACCTCCTTCTAACCTTGGAACCTCCTTCTAAACCTTGGAGCTCCTTCTAACCCTGGAACCTCTTTCTAAACCCTGGAACCTCCTTCTAACCCTTAAACTCCTCCTAAACCCTGCAACCCCCAATGAAGGTGAAAGCCTTCATTACCTCAACCATGATGATACATGTTCCTTTTACACATACATGCACTTTGTTTGCTTACCACACTTAAGCCTACATCTCTCACCGGAACACGACTCCAGGTCCTAACCTACACATATACTACAACCGACAAAACTCGATATATCTATAGGTGACAAAAAGCCTCAGAAACTTGCATACTAAGAAAACCCTGCTCTTCCTAGAAAGCCGTAGGAAAGAGCCAACATGCAAGAATTCAGGTTTAGGAAGTGGGTCATACCAATGTTTTTTCTGGCCTTTTCCTCCCTCCTCCTCATTGCACTGATGAAACACATTGACTGAATTGGACCTATTTGTTGTGTCAGATTCAACAGATTCAGCTGCAAACAAATGTCTTGACATAGGATGAGACTTCCAAGTCTTGAGGTCAACTCGAATGACTTGTTCATCCTTTCACATGTATATGGTATCTGAGCTCCAGTCATGGACTAATCTAGCATTCCTCATGAATGGCCTTCCTAGAATGATGTCGTACAAATCAGGTTGGTTTACCCGATATGTAAATTTGAAGGTCTTAATCCTGATATCTCGAAGGACTCCCATGGGTTAGGTTGTACCTCCATCAGCCAATTTAACTAGTAGAGATGTGGCTTCCATTTTAGGTCTACCCCATTTTTCCCAACACCTTCGAGTGATGATACTTACACCTGCCCCTCCATCCAAGATCGCAGTGACCTTCTTGTCCTGATATGTGATGGGTAGCATGGCATTCAAGTCATCGCTCTCAAAGTATTGGCCCAGCTTGTGTAGGGATACCTTGGGCATCTCTGGGTTCTCTTTTGGTGGAGCAGTCTTGCTGCTACCTGTAGGTTCATGTGTCACTTCATGTCCATTCATCCAATCGATGAGATACCTCCATAAGATGGGATTATTTCAAAGAAGTGAGTCGATTTTTACTTTGATCTTTGTGGACAAGAAGTTGGATAATCTTGCCGTGTCTCTCGGTAGGTCCAGTATTTCTTGGTCTTTCGATTGTGGTTCTTGAATGTCATAAAATGATAGATCACCATCCTCTTGCAGTTGTCATAATGTAGGGTCCTCTTCAAACATTTCTGCATTAAGGTAGGCTCTCCATCTGAGTGGTTACACACTGACTCTTCAACCACCATGTCTAGAACTTGTAGGGCCCTGGTGGGTTGTCCAAGTATTTTGTAGCCTAGGTGCACTGTGTCTGTGGCCCTACTATTTCTAAGTCTCTCTTTGAAGTTCTCTTGGCACTCTCGTACCAATTTTTGTGCTTATTTGAGGCATTGCATTTCAACAAGAGGATGTGGATATTCCCCTTGCCCCTTAGGTGTGGTTGCCCTAGCCTCTACGGGTACTTCAACATTCCTTATAAGGTCTGTTGGTGCCTCTTTTAAGATGGCACTACTTCTTGAATATACAAAGGAGGGTAGAGTTGCGGTATCCTTGTTGGATCCACTCTGAATGATCACTTGATCCTTTCCCTTATCGATCCTCTTCATGGACCTGGTGGCCGTTGTCGATTTTGGTTTATCTTAGTCGTTGGCTTCTGAGGTGCTAGCCTTATCCCTTTTTTATTGCCTCTGCAGCACTTGGTTGAATGCTTTAGCTTGTAATCTTGTAATGGCATTTAGGGATACCATCAAGACTTGCCCTCTTTTGATGCTCAATACGTTAAGACTTGCATCCTTATCATTGTTCACTATGGATGCCCTCCGCATTGGACAATCCTTGTAGAGGTGATCCACTCCCCATCCGCTACACAATGGTGCATTTGCTGGCATTGCAGGTTGTCCTAATCGGTCCTCCTTGAAAGGGAAATCCCTTATGTAATGGGGTCCTTGGCATCTACAATAGTTGATAGGCTAATTGGCACCAACCTTTTGTGGACATTCATTTGCCCTATGTGGTCCTTGGCAATGATAACATTGCAAGGGTGGCCTTTTGTTCATGGAGTTCATTGTGCTAGCCCTTGTTTGTGTTGGGATTGCTGTTTGATACACTGGAATATATCTATCCTCTTGCATAATGTAATGGTTCGGGAACACTGATTGGCCTGAACCGTCCTCATAATATTCTTGTTCTTGAACATAAGAGGTTTGGGGATACTCCTCTCCTTCTCCCTGGACTTCCTCTATAACCACTTGGTTCATTGGAGTTACTCTCAGTGGTCGGGGTTGAGCTCCTAGGATGGGTGGTGGAAGAGGTGTATTGGTTACCCTGTACTGATTCTGCATTGGTTGTCCAGGGTTTGAGTTGGTTGAAGGTGCAGGCAAGGCTAACTGTTGCCTTGGCGGATATCCACGCTGCTGCAGTGCTCTTGGTACTTTGCATTGACTAGCATCATGGTTGGTGATTTCATTGTAGGTTGCACAGTATATGTACTATCTGGCTCTTAGTTTTTGACATTCAGAAGTGGTGTGATTGCCATGGCAAAACCCACACTAGACATTGTCTCGCCTAGGGTACATGTGCGGATTTTTTGTATTCCCCCTAGGTTGTTCATTTTTCATGTGTTGATTGAGCTGACCCAATAGCTTGATAGCTAATTCATCTAGATCTAGCTCCTTGTTTTTTCCGTCAGCATCCTTGGCATCCCTTGACAAGGTTTCCTTGGATGATTTGTTAAGGGTGAGGGGGGGAGAACTACTCTAAGCATTAATAATGAAAAGAGAAGAAAAAACACAAAAAACTTGGATGGAATTTTTGAAAATTTCCGTCCATTCCTACACCTAACTTTCATTGAAAAAAGACTAAAAATCGTGATTTTTATGTGTTTTTGATGGGGTTTCTCTTCACTACCAAGTTAACAATGCTACCGGGCTACTCTACGTCCTATCTACGCTAGCTCTATCACCGACAACATGCTAAAAAAGACTAAAAACACTATTGGGTTCTCTTTTCCTCTCTTCCTCTCTCTCTCTCTCTCTGTTCTCTCTCTCTCCTACGCCTCCACCACTAGCTCCTCTCGGAGCTAGGCAATGGGTTTATCGAAGGAAAGAAAACCATGAAGTGGAATGAGCATCCACTCCCTCGCAATGGCACCAAAAATGTTATGAGAGGGACCTACCTCAAGATAATGTGTTGTGGGGGATGGGATGCAACACGTGGAGGTGCTCCAGGCCTCCAACCACTCGCCATAGATTGACGACTGCCTCCATCCTGGTCTTGTCCATGGGGTGTACAAACCCGTGGCCTCCAAATGTCTCTCTACTCGATGCTCCGCAAGAAGGGGGAGGGGGAGGGGAGGAGGGGGTGAGAAGGTAACATAAGAGCCAGGTGTGAATGGGAGGGGGAACGCGTAACGCAACAGCAAAGAGCATGCAAATAACAACCCTACACAGCACAAGGGAGAGGGAGGAAAATAGGGAGCTTGTATTCCTTGCAATAGAGAATGAAGACCAAAGTCAAAAGACTTGGCTTTTATACAATAACTTTTTCAAAGGGATGGTCTAACCCTAACTTTCAACTACTAGATCGAATTCTCTAGTTTGGTCAAATTAGACCCAAACTGAGATCTAACTGGCTTGGCCCCTTCCTAGTAGTATTGGGAACATGATTACAAGGCTCTCTACTTCCCTCCTCTCATTTCAATTAAATAGGCTTCTGCTATATACAATAATCCATGTGTTTTCGCATATGTACAAAAGAATGGTACAAAAATGTAGGCGGGGTCCACTAGCTCTATTAACGTCTACAAAATGGTTAATACCATGTCCTTTGTCCTTCCTCTTGGATCATACCATAATTCTTTGAATGTGGTGCTTCTGTCATGTTCATCCTTGCTTTTCTCCACAACGTTTGCAACCCAAAATCTTACACTCTCACATTCACCATTTGTTGGACGAACTGCTACATAATCATTGACTTCTATATGCACTTCGGGTTTGATCTCTCCTTTTAAATTGGAGGGTCCATAGAATGGACATGAGAGTAGATATTCAAAATCAGTTCCAATGTCTAGTGTAGGGTGTTAAGTCTTTCACATTGTTGACTCACATGTCGTTGGGGATCGTCCAAGCATGCCGCAAGTGAGTGCTCAACTCCTTGCACTCTCGGGTAAGAGTACATGAGTGAATGTGCCTGAGTGATATAGGCATCATCTAGCCAAACATCTCTACCATTGAAATGAAAGAGAAAAGCATCCCAGGCTGCTCTCTCAAGCAGATGAACGCCACCTTCTCTACCTCCTTTCTTATCTGCGGGTAGTTCCACCATGTTAAAATCCCCTCCAATAACCCAATATTCTGCAATGAGGGCCCAAGAAAGAAGTTCCTTCCAAAAAAGGATATGATCACCTCTATTGTTGGGGGCATAAAGGTTGATAAAACCTATCTTACGACCCCCAACCAATAGGATAATCCATTGTGCCCTGGAAGGGATGATGATACCATGTCCAACCATCATGGGGAGAAGAGAATCTGAAACTAAAAGGCATGTACCTCCCTTTGTACCCAAAGCCAGAGACCAAAAGGTGCGACCTGAGAGCAACTTTTCGGACTTTGCACAATCTCTGGGATCCAATTTGTCTTCCTGCAAAGGACCCCTAGAAATGCCAACATGAAGCTGATTTCAAATCAACTGCCTGCGACGGCAGTGGGGGATATCGCCTAGGCCATGAATCTTCATCTAGCAACCCTCATCAATGTTCCATCACTTATATAAGTGACCATAACCCAAATACATATGATTTTTTGGTGCCGTTGCCAGGGAATACAAGTCAGGTACGCTCCACCAATACCAATCGTTCCCTTGTACCCACTCGATTTGAACTTAGAAGCTCGAGCCAGAGAATAGACCGTTTTCAAGAGTTATGAGAGATTTGAAGGTGTTTGGAGTGTTGTTTGTGGTTGGAAGTTGCATAGAAAGGTTAGAAATTGATTGTTTGTTGTCAATATCAAGAAAAACTAGTACGAAATCTACTTTTTGGTAGTGATTTGATGTTTGAAGTGACCGGTTCTAGGTTTCACATCGTAGGAAAAGTGTCAAATCGTTACGAAAATGTGTTTGTTTATGATTTCTTTTGTGATAGACTGTTAGAATAGGTTTGTTAGAATAGGTTTGTGAGTGTCCATTAATGTCAAAACAAAACAAAAAAACCCCCTGATAGAGTCCAAAAGTGTGTCGATACAGAAAAATAGTGAACTGTCTGGAGTGTGCTCCTATAGCATAGCAACGCGCCGCTATACATAGCAGCACGTCGCTTTTAGTTGGCGGTTATAAATTCACAATTTTCTACACTCGTAACAAGCTGGTTGCAATCCTTCAAGGCAGAGTAGGTAGTTGTGTTGGAAATGTCACCTCCCCATCTATAAGCCCCCAAATGAGGAGAGCAACAGGGGAGGTAGACTAGGAAGGAAAGGACTTCAGACAGATCAGGGTTCAACCAGGCCAGGAGACAAGCCACAAGAAAGGGCCAAGACAGGGTTCAGTTGGTTGGCCGACTGGACAAAGTTGGTCAGCCAAACTGAGAAGGCAGTCGGCCAGTTGGGGGCTGGAGCCAATGGCAGCCGACTGGATCTGGCCGACCACCTTTTGGGGCAGCCACCCCCCTATATACGGAGACCCCCTAGGGGTCATTTGGCATGCAGTTTTCAGTCTTCTAGGGCATCTTCACAAGCACTTGTACTTCGTATACATGAAAGTGTTTGGTTTAGTTATCTTTGATGAGAGTGGCTGTGAAGTGTTTAGTTTCAGACACTTGTAGAGGCTCTTTCCTACACCCCATGGTTGCTAAATATCGAACGTGTGCAAGTTCAGCCTGCACATATCCCCCTTGCCTTTGTGCCACCGGAGGAATGATGACAACAACCACCCCCTCCTTCATTCTTCGATAACAGACCTGACCCAAAATTCCTCTGGTAGTTTGTCTACGTTGATGCTTCTCCATATAAGCAGGAATGACGGTGCCCATGATTGTACGCTTCCCCAAATTCTCATGACTAACTAGTACGAAATTTTTATCGGCCTCTCCCAGCAGCAGTGCTTCTTCATCCACAGCATCAATCTCATGCCCCAATGCCTCTTCCAAACAATCAATGTCAACTACGAGCTCTTCTGAATGAATTAATCCATCTAGAGAGCTTGTAGAGCCTAGTCCTAGCCTGGAGAGGGTGTCCCCTTCCATAACGAGGTCACTACTTAAAGTAGTGCTACCAAAATCATCATTGAGTTGAACCCGAGAGGTATTCAATGGTGTAACTGAGCCCACACACACACTCAAGTATCTAGTGTATATGGGATAAATCCCAATATGCCACATGGCACTCTCACACGGAAAGACTCATAAACTAGTTTCTAGTACACACTAGAACACACTCTTTGACTATGATTTCTCTAACATCCCTATCAGAGCAAAGAGTGTGAGACCAAACATGCAAGGACAATTGTACGTCACTCTAATACCATGTTACGAATCTAGCAAAATCATCAACGAAAAGAAAAGACAGCCAAGCATAAAGCAGGATGAAGAAGATCAGAATTCAGCCAACACATCAAGAGTCGTATTAGCTATCAGCCTTATCAAAAAAGTCTTCTCAATGTTCCGTAAGTTACACAGAGATACCACCCAATATATAGGAACCAAAGCCTCAATCACATCCTATGATTCCTCCTTGATTATCTCAATCATCCCATGTGAAGGAATCCTCTTGACATCACAGCTTAGATCATTCTAGCGTGACTTGGAGTACCCTTATTATGTATACTCTAATGATCAAATTCTCAATAGGTAGCGCACACAAGAACCTCGTCCCCTTGGTGAAAAGCTCTTTGCGGACACATCTTGGCACCCAGACATACCCTCAACCCCCCTTCATTCCGAAAATTTGTGGGAAAAAAGGGGCCAAAACAGCACAACTGACTATCTGCCCAAAGTCAATAGGGAACTCCCCAGTCAATTGTAGTTACGCACGTGGATCTCCTCCAACACTTCCATGCACGGATCTCACCAGGTTCCATGCGGAAAACTCACAGATCTGTGTGGGGAACTTCATCTTCCACGTGGGGAACTCGTTACAGGATGGCAGGTTGGGAAGAATAAGATCCATGCACAGATGTCACGGTATTCTGCGTGTGGATCTTGGAGATCCATGCATGGAACTCAGAGTTCTGGGCATGGAACTGCAACCAATTGGCCCAAGGAACTGACCGCCATGGTCAACGAAGAGGATGCTGAAGTCAACAGGGAACACAGATCCGTGCACGGATCTCACCCCAGATCCACATGAAGAATTGAGTTCCGCACGCGGATCTTTCCAACCGGGCGGGGAACAGATGTCTTCCGTGCATGGAACAGTCAAATCTGTGTGCAGATCTCTCCTGATAGCTACAAAAAGCCCGGGACCCAAATTTCCAAGTTACAAAATCGTAACGAACCCCTGTCAAAAATTTCCAAAATTTAAAACTCACTTTTTAACGAACACCCGGCCCTCCCAAAACCACCACCCCACTCATGCGATGTCACGCGATCTCTCGATCAATGATTTTGAATAAGTTTTCACCACCACCCACAACGATGCACCTGCTGCACCCACCCCACCCCCCGAACCCCAAACTGATAGCACTGCACTCACCCCCCCACTGCACTCGCCCCCACACAACCCACCACGTCGAACTCTCAAACCGAGGGCGAGACATCACATATCTCGCATGCCACTCGCCTCCTTCGTAGCACCCTCCTTCACCACGAGCACTTCACCATCAAAACACTCGCCTCACCATTGGGCAGTGACTGGATGATTGAGCTCAACGCTCACGTCGTCCATAGCTTGTTCCGATACACAGACACACAAGACTTCCACTTCACCTACCACACAGCCAAGGCCTACATCACCTTTCGTGATCCCGTGATGGGCAGAATCCAGGCAGTGGGCCTCAGTGACTCGCGGCCATGGTTTTCTTGAAAGTGGTCTCACACTCTTTGCTCTGAGAGGGGATGTTAGAGAAATCATAGTCAAAGAGTGTGTTCTAGTGTGTACTAGAAACTAGTTTATGAGTCTTTGTGTGTGAGAGTGCCATGTGGCATATTGGGATTTATCCCATATACACTAGGTACTTGAGTGTGTGTGTGTATACTCTATAAGAGTAGTGTACTTTCATGAGTGTCACATCAATCAAGTCAAGATCTCTAATAAGTGTATGATATGGTACAGCCAAATGTCAATTTTTGTGAAGGGTGTATCAATGGAAAAATGCATAGGCAACCCTTCACAAAGATGAGGGCAAGAGGGCCAAATACAAGCTGGACCTTGTCTACATAGATTTGGTTTGACTAATGAACACTTCGTCTCTTGGGAGGGCATCGTATCTACCTGACATGTATAGATCCCAAGATGTGGGTCTAGTTTATCAAGTAGAAGTAAGATGCATTTGCCAAATTTTGAGAATTCAATTCTTCTGCTGAGACTGAGTCAACATGTAAACTCAAAAGGTTACGATTTGACAGAGGTTGAGAATGTAAATTCAAAGAATTTGCTTTGAATTTTGCAAAAAGGGAAGGGTCAAGCAAGAACTCACCAATGCAAACCGATAGCAAAATCGAGTTCAGTATGTGGGCTGAAGAAGCTAACAAAAGGGCCATCGGCCAAGCAAGTTTCCACAAAGAACACTGGACTGTAGATCATCTAATCACACTGAGGGTGCTCATGGATGAAAGAGGCTAAAAGGACATACTTTACTATGCTGCTTTGTAGACTTTAAGAAGGCATTTGACACGGTGATGAGAAAAAAAGGGGAAACATTGGATTGCCCTCTAACAATCATAGAATGGGTCAATACCCTCCTCCAGACTTCAGGTAGTCACACATTCACCCAAACACACTGAACAAAAACTCCAAAACTGAAAAAACATATAGATTTTATCCAGGCTTACACTCAATCCTTAATACATACAAGAATATAGGCTTTTAAAGTGTATCTTCTTCTTCACATCATCCATGTCAAATGCCTTCTTAAAGTGCAGCAAATGAAAAGGACATGGTGCAACACATGGAAAACACTTTGCAATGTCAAGGTAACAAAGAACTACACTCGGGCGGGTCACTATGTATAAACCCTCTATATCACATGCATTCAAGGCCTATTTGTGAACTCCCTTATCTGTAAATTTTGCATTGATAAAATGTACCCTTTTTCTATACAAATTTGTATTTTTTTTCCAAAATTATTTAAAATACTCCCTTATGTAAATTATTTTTTGTAAATTTTGTATATTAAAAATATCCTTCCGTTAAACTCACGTGATAGGATTACATATGATGAGTGATGCCCCCGAGGAACTACATTTCTTCATGGTTTGGGGTGCAATGGCATGCCACAAGCACAGAAAGAGTAGAATCATCTGACCAGATAGAATGAATGTGGAAGCAAAGTTTAAGCCACTAATCAAAGTGTGGTATTGTTTTGATGAGGAATGAAAACCAAGACGATCAATATTCATTGACGTCTCACCATACAAGGGTTGTATTAATCGAGCAAAAAATTGCATTTTCCCTCGGGGGGGTTACTCATCATATGTAACCCTATCACGTGAGTTCAACAGAAGGATATTTTCTATTTCTAAAATTTACAGAAATAAATATACACAAGGGGCTATTTAAAATAGTTTTGGAAAATTTTTACAGATTTGTATAGAAAAGGGGTACATTTTATTAATGAAAAAAATTACAGATAAGGGATTTTAAATATTGGCCTTGCACGCACGTGATATAGAGGGTTTATACATAATGACCCCCCCGAGCGCGGATCTACCTGACATGTCTCAGTTGTATTAAATCAAATTAATTATTGTTTCTAGTGTTACGAGATCCATGTGCGGATCTCAGATCCACGTGCAGATCTGGGAGTCAACGCAGATCTCAGACATAGTAGTCCCCCAGTTCCCTATGCGGATTTCTTGCCCAATTTCATGTGCGAAACTTGACAGTTCCCCACACGGATCTTGACAAATCCATGCGCGGAACAATAGAGATCCACGCATGGATCTTGCCAGATCCACGCATGGATCTTGCCAGATCCACGCACAGATCTGGCCCAAGGATCTCAAAAAAAGGACAAATTTTTTTTATTTTCCCCGTTTTCTAACATTGGTTTTTCTAACGATTCAAGCCCCGATTCCCCTTACACATGTTTGCTTCGTGGAGTTTTGCCTAGCCTGTCCAATTGCGGTCTCCCTTGCGACTAACCCCAAGAGTCTCTTTGAGCTTCCTCCGAGGAGCTCATTTTGCATCAAACCTCTGGCGATTTTTTTTTTGTTTTTTGTACACTTAGACAAATCGCCAACCCTACCAGGATGACAATTTGAGGGAATGATTGTTTTTTCCCTATAGGACAGGAGGAGAATTTGTTTCTTTGTAACCCATTGGAGGAGACAAATGACAAAGTATTGAGGGTTGTTCTAAGGTTCGTGTGGTTTTTTTCCTTTAGTTTGCCAATTTCTGCTTATTCTTTCCAATTTTTTGATGCAAAACCATTGTGTTGTGCAGCTTGGTCATCTCAAATTTACCCACTGCAAACATTCAAGCAATGGTTTTTCAAGTTGACTCTCTTGTATCGGCTATTCTTACTTCACAGAACCATTAATTTCTTGATATATGTCCATGGTTCAGAGATGTTAATCTTGACAATGCTCGAGCTTTTTTTTTGGTCATATCATGAAGCTATTTTCATGTATTTTCTTTTATTTCCACAAAATATAAAAACATGCTAAGTTTTTTTGTTTGGGTGTCTTGTAGTGCCCACTAGAGCTTGATCCTTGTTGACTTGGAAGAGGCGCGGGCGTACCTGGCAAATTTAGTCACCAGTTACCATGGAAATGTGTTACTGTAAGTGCAAGAGATGATTTGATATGTATCACTGCAATATATTGACTCCATCACATACTTGCATGCAGCTCTGTTAGGAAATTGATTTCCAGCTATGAGAGAGTTAGCCAAGATAGCTACTTGTTAGATCATACTGCTTTCCAGAGAGTGAGTGTTTCTACACAACCTGATGGCCATAGTTGCGTCTATTTGAATGCAATGTTGCTACTACGTAGCATTTTTGAACCATCCTCAGAGGAAGTAAGCATCCACATTTCTTGCTTTATACGCATATTCCTCTATATTCATTTCGTGATGTGCTTATGTTTTATTCAAATGTCATGCAGTATCCATCATTGGCAGATTACACAAACTTAGATCTTCATACATTTAGAGAAAATTCCATAGAGGAGATTATTCATCGTGCTTCTGCAATGCCAGCATCTGGCCCTATTGATTTTGTCCCTCCTAATCCATGAGGGCCACAAGGAATCCTGGATGTGTCTTCTGAAGTCCCCCAGTCGGCTCCTTATTTAGGCCCAAAACCTTGGGAGTAGACGAATGAGCACATGTTCCCTCGGCATCCACCTGAGCAGACGTTCCCTAAGCATACTCCTCAGATGTCCCATGAGTAGACATTCCCTCTCTCACCTCAGCCATAAATATATGTTGTACAGATACTGCCCATACATTTTTTTGTATATATGTTCATTTCTTGCATTGGATTGCAATGAACATGGTGATTTAATTTAGCACTTTTTTAAGATTTCAATACGTTGAATCTTTTGTTAAATATGGCACTGGGTATAATACGTTGATTCTTTTGTTAAATCTAGCACTTCCTCAAGTATTTTTTCAAGGAAATAAGAATTTAGTACAATGTTTTTTTCATTTGTTGCAATCCATTTAGTTAATAAGATTGTTGTTGAGCCCATACAGGCCAAATGAACATTCTTTCTTAAATACGTGGGTTATACTATGACACATCTTATAAAAGAACACCCAAAGAAAACACACACAAACTATATTTTAAAGCCTTTTTTTGATGGAAACTAGGGGTAGGAATGGACGAAAATCTTAAAAAATTTCGTTCACCCAGTTTTTTCTTATTTTTTCATCATGTATGCATAGATTAGCTCCTCCCACACCCCCTTGACACATCACAAGTTGAGAAAAACCACAAAAACATGACCAAAAATGGACAAAACCGCCCAAGCGACAGACACAGTTGGCTAGAATTTTTATTGTTAGGAAACACTTCCTCGTGCAAAACTGCACACATCCCCGTGCGGAAGTCCGCCACACATCCCCATGAAGATCCCGAGGACTTCCTTGCACGAAAGTTCCTTTTTCCTGCCCAGACCGTTTGACACTTCCCCACACAGATTTCGAGACAGTTCCCTGTGCGGATCTCTGAAGATCCCTGCGCGGATCTATCTGACATGTGTCAGACAAAGTTAATTGCATTTATTACATTTTTTTGGTGCACAAGATCCCCGCGTGGATTGCAGCTCCACACGAGGATCTGGGAAGTCAATGTGGAAGTCTGGATCAACATGGAAGTCTCGGCCAACGGAGATGTCAAACCAGGCACCCCCAGTCCCCTGCCCAAAAATCACAATGAGATCTACGCACGGAATTGCACAATTTCTCGTGAGGATCTTCATACTTTCATGTGTGAAATTTCACAGATCCTTGCACAAAACTGCACACTTCCCCACGCGGATGTCGACAGATCCATGCGCGGATCTGTCACAGGGATCTCACACAGGGACTCATTTTTTATTTTCCCCCCTGATTTTTCTAGTTCCTATTTGCCTCTCTGACATTGACTTTTACTGACATTCAGAGTCTCGATTCCCCTTTACATGTCGCTATGTGGAGTTGTGCCACAATCTGTCTAGCTGTGGTCTCACGAGCGACTGACCCCTAGAGTCACATTGAGCTTCCCCTGAGGAGCTCATTTTGCATCGAACCTCTAGCAAAATTTTTCAGTTTTTCAAACACTTAGACAAAAATGCCATGTACCCAAGAGAGGGTTAAGAGAGGACTTAGTACTCTCGTATTCTGTACCCCCAGTACTACATTCACATGCAATTGAGGTCAGGATGACTAATAGGACCAGAGACACGATACAAAGCAAGCGCATCACTTGCCACTAGCTTATCTAGTCATACCTCGAGCTTCACCGCAGATATCCTAGGCTACTTCCAACTCAGTTCGTATCTCAAGTTTGAGTCATACCCAAGTCGCTGGTCAGACACAAGCAAAAGTTCCCAGTCATTAAAATCTATGACCTTTGCCATTGATATGGAGCATGCATCAGAGCCAACACGGACTCCAACGGCCCCAGTGTCACCCACCCCGTCACATAATAGCATGCTTGCACGAATTGGCATCATGTTTAGACTAGGGGCGAGAAGAACGAAAACCAGGGCCCCCACTCCAGAGTCTATAAATGCCTTTGCAAGCTCAGTTAGGCCAGCAGACCCCGTAGAGACATCGCAGCCACCGACAAATCATCCTGCTTACACTGTGGCCCTGCGAAGGGTGCATGAGCCTCAAGAGGTGCAGTCAGCACAGGACATGGCCTATGACCCCTGCATACTGACACTTGAGACACTCAACCCTATGGCCAAATACATTAGACCTGGGGCTCTCTTCAACATGTACCAACTAGTTGCACCATTTGGTAAGGGAACCTCATGAAACCCTCCACCTAGACTGATACAAGGGGCAACCATACCCTGTTTCAACACGTTGGACCCACAACCTAATCTATGGAGTGCATACGTCCCCCCAAACCAAAATTTAGGAGATTATGAGGACGGTGTGCAGTATCGAGGCACACACTATCAGGGTACTCATTTTCCTGTAATATCCATGGAACCAACCTAGGGGTGGAGAATCCCCTATCAACCTCCACCATATTCAGAACCATTCCTGGGAGACATTCCAGAGGAGAATGAGGATGATGCCACTCAATCCCAATCAATGGGGTTGAGAGCTCCAATCCTCCTCTGACAGTTATCCACTGGCAGACCCCACATTGATTAGAGATCAAGGATCCACATCGGCCCTTGTACTAGGGACAACTTCCAGGGGTCCAAGTCTTGGGACCACAGCTCTGATGGACATTCCAATGGGACCAAGACCCCCACCAATTAGACTAGGCCTGCCATCGGTGCATACATCAATACCACTATGCATGCCAGTACCCCCACCACCCAGACCAACAAAAGATATTCAAACACCTCTGGGGTACGGCCATCTAGGATTTGGGGATCCATCGATTGGGCCCCCATCGATGTATTATCCACCCTATTGTCCATAGCTTCCAATAGCCACCGAATCACTAGCTCTCGCAAGAGCTTTAGAGGCTCTTGGAAGGGGGGAAGAAGATTTAGTTCTGGGAGCGGCTGCCACAGCTCCCCATCCCCATAGAGAACCCGTCCATAAAGTTAGACCGCATAATGTTGCGAAGCTGGTACGCAAATACTTAGGGGAAGGTGACCCGATCTTCCATGTAGAGCAATTCGAGCAAGTATGTACCACCTTTGGAGATCTCGACAATCTAACCAAGGTTGGAGCATTTGGGCTCACCATGGAGAGCAAAGCATGGTTCAGAGCCCTTAGCCCTACCAAGCTACTCACCTTCACTACCGTAAAAAGAGCTTTTATTATGGGATTCTCCTCGAGCGATCATAAGTGGAGCCCAATCACGCAGTTGTATGAAGGCAAGTAGACGCCAGGGGAAAGCATGCAAGATTATATCGCAAGGATCAAACATCTTAACTCCCAATGCGAGCCAGATGAGAGGTTAACACACAGTTGCTACCTCACTTCATCCTAGGCATCCGGAGTGCAAGGTTGCATGATAGCCTGCTCATGGATAAACCCACGTCATTTGAGCTATGCTCAAAGCTGGCTATACACCTGAGTGATAACATGAAGGAGTCAAAGGAAGAAAGGGATGCATCCTTAGTTGTCTCCTCGAAACCCTCTAGCTCAAATAGCCTCCCACGCAAAAAAGACATGGCTAAAGACCTTAAGCCAGAGGAAATGGAGTATTTCATCCTTAAAAGTATCAGGGATGCAAAGCACCAAGACCAACAAGGAGGACCACCCAACCCTCACTTGTACCCAAGAAGAGAGCTGGTTTGGTGTGCAGTATGCCGGCAGAACCATTCATCATTTGAATGTTCACATCTGCATGCCAAGCAATCGCTCTACTATCATCACTGCGCAAGGTGGCGGAGTCACAACACGGTGCAATGCCGTAATCCTAGGAACTAAGCCTTGTTGCAGTATCCTCAAAGGCAACAGCTTTCCTTGCCAGCACCCACTCCAAATTAGTTGCCCAGCCAACCAAGGGGTATGTTCACCCCCTCGAACTCACCTATACCACCACCAGTCTTGCCTCTGCAACCGCCACTGCCAAGGGTGACCCCAATTCACCAAGTCAGAGTAGATGATCCACAAGACTGGGAGGGAGCTAGCTCACACTGAGAGGTGGCCATCCCACACAACTCAGCAGTGGAATATGCTCTAGACCAAGAGGAGGAGCCAATGATACCGTTGTGCTACATTATGCAGGAAGGAGCACCATTTTTGGTGTTTCAGAACACTGCATTCCAACCAGGGGGGATGGGATATCAATAGCACAACCAAAAGACCCCCACTAGCCTGCTACACATGCCAAGGCCCCCATAGGTAGTCAAAATGTTCTCACAGACAATCGTCCCCTCCGATGTAATGTTACCATTGCACATGCCTGCACAGAGTAGTCGAGTGTCCAACTAGATGCCTACCACCGGTCCAAGCTAACCCCATACCCCCAATTGCTTCATGCATTGGGTGTGGAGTAGAACACCTATTCAAGGATTTGTCCCTTGAAAAGACCCAAGACACCCCCACCTCCCATAATCTCAAACATTAACTTGCTGAGCATCCAAAGGGGACAAGTGGTGAGTGTTCCACTCAATATGCTGACCAGGTTATAGGCCAAGACAAGACGAGAGGAGGCCGAAGCCTTGAAGGCTAAAAACCCAAGGCTAAACACCCCCAACACCTATTTCATTAATTTTGGACTGGTGCATTTTCCAAATTCGTTTTGTGAGATAATTCTGGATAAAGCATTTAAAAAAAAGAGGCTCTTATAAAACAAAACTTTGAGTCAAAAAGTAAGATTTTAAAAAATCAAATTAGAAAAAATGACGTGACATGTTATTAAAACTAGAGTACATTAAAAAAAGAGGACATCACATTGTTAAAAGAGACAAAAAGTAAGATTTTAAAAAATCAAATTAGAAAAAATGGCATGACATGTTATTAAAACTAGAGTACATTTAAAAAAAAGCATGACACATTTGTACAAGAAGTAGATCATAAAACTCAAAGCCATATGGTGTTAAAAAACACCTTCCATTAGCTCAGCCTAGAAGATCTCATCTTTGTCTCTCTTATCTATTACAACTTTACATTAGAGAACTAAAAAGTCTTTGTGGAACTATAGTTACTTTAGAAAACACATGTCTCTATGGAATTAAATTTCTATGGAATTAAATTGCCATCACTTGACTATTAAGTCATTAGAGAGAGCATATGTCCTCGAAAGTGCCTACTATGGCATTGGCTTCATGAAAACAAGTAGACTTTAAACTTGCAGGCCATGCATAACCAGGACTGGCATCGCAAATCTCCTCACAGACTCTCCTCACAACTTGTTTCGAATCTTCTGCCGACTTGTAAGAATTCAACAACTCTCTTTTCTCTCTTGGCTTTCCTCATCTTCACCATTTTTTTCAATACAGCTTCTAGCCATCGCCATATCCTGTATGAAAATTTAACTCATTAGCATAAGAAGTACGTGATTAAAAGAAGCGAAAAAGAAAGCTAGAGATATTCACCTCTTCTGCTGAGTTAAAATCAAGCAGCCATGTGCATAACATATCCTCCTCGAATGATTTTCCCTTCATTGTCCATACAAAAGGGATCTAAGACAGAATTTAAGTTCAATAAATGAAGTCGGGTAGTAACTAGTCATTGTCTTAGAGGGAAAGTGGGAGAAGGAGAGTGAGGGAGCGATAGCGAGGGATGCACAGTGAGCTACCCCTCCTTCAAGAGTGATAGTGGAAGGACTACGATGGAAGAATACAAGTGCACTAAGGCACGATGTGTTCGCTATGATAAGGATAAGGGTTGGAATAAAGTGAGAGAAGCATTGGAAATGCTCTACTTTAAGTGAGTGTAGACTGTCCAACTGAATAAAATTTTGCAGAGCATTGGGAATGCTGTACTTTAAGTGAGTGGAGCATTGGGAATTGATACTTTGGAGTGAAATATATTACAAATATTACATCATCACATATTCATATCAAAATTCTCATCACAGAAGGTTATATTTCCAAATAATCACATCATCACACATTCATATCATAAAATTGTGTGCATGAAATAAATATATAAATATCATGACTAAATGCCACTTAAGTAATAAGTCACAAATTGGTGTATAATCAACAAAAACTACATCATGATTCATACATTACAACAAATAAATGTCAACCATAATATTCATGGAATAAACAACATCATGAGAATATGCTCCTCATGCATATATACAAACACAACATCATACATGCATCACAACTCTTCTGATGCTTCAAGTGGAGACTGTGGCAACTCTTCTGATGCTTCCAATGGAGGCTGTGGTGCTCTAGATGTACACTCAGTCTCTACTTCTTCTGTAGTATGTAGTGCTTTTGGAGCAGACTCAGTATCCTCTTCCTTAAATGCAAGCGGAGGCTATGGCAACTCTTCTGATGCTTCCAGTGGAGGCTGTGGTGCTGTAGGTGTACACTGAGTCTCTACTTCTTTTGTAGTGTGCAGTGCTTTCACAATAGACTCAGTCTCCTCTTCCTTAAATGCAAGCTTTGATATTGCTTCAGTTGCACGTTGTATTCTAATGGCAGTAATTAGGTCTCGAATGATTTCAGCCCTAAACAATTGTATATCCTCCTCTGAATATTTGAGGTCCAAAGAGTCTTCCGATGAGACCTGTGGCTTAAGTGAGAAAATTTCTTTGAAAATCAACATGCAGTTATAGGCAACTCTCCACCCACAACTATGCCCATCTTCCTGCTCTACTACTAAATGCTTTTGGAAGTCTAGCGAGTCTTTGTACTATCCTGTTTCTCTGATAGCAGATACCAACTTCTCAATCGACCTACTCATCATGACATATTAAAAAAACTTAGTGTGTCTATTACATAAGGTACATAATATAGAAGTAACAACAGATTAATAGAATACTTACGTTTGCACTGAGCCATGAAAGCCTACAATCGAGTTGACAAACCAACAATAGTTGTCTTCAAGGTCCCAAACCACCAGACTCCAATGTTCCCTACACGAATAATTAAGAACCATTATTATTTAACACAATGTTACTAGTATAAGATGAAAATAAAGGTTGCCATGATACTTACATCTCGTGATATGCCATAAATAGGACTCACACGCCATGTAAATGTAAAGGCTATAACCATTTACAAACATCGGCTATCGTCTTTCTGCTATCGCTAAGTATAGGAGAAAGGAGGGAATCCAACATATACACACAGTTTTGTACGACTCTACAAAATCGTGAGATAACTATACTGCACCAACAAATAAATGAATATTAGCTTATTAGATTTAATCAAAATATTGAATTATCAAGCAGAGAAAAATTTTGTATCAAACCTGAGAATGGCCATCATAACATTGTTATTGACCTCATTTGAAGCTCTAGAGAGGATTGAAATCTCCTCTCCCCCAAATTCTCAAGATACTGAGGTCTATGTTGAATCATAACCCTAACATTAAAAGAGCTTCCGAATTCTTCCAATGAAGCCATGTTTGTAGAGTTGAGGTCTTCTATCCCCTTTGACTCTTTGACGGCATTCATTTCGCACTCCTCTGAGCCATTATCTATTTGCCTTGTGGGAGGGTCCATACTGTCACCCTTAATGATTGCTCAAATGGTACATGTTATAAATGCATAGAGATGCAAATCCGTATATGTTGACAGTGTGGTGTCATTTTGTATCTCAAAAATTTGACCAAGTACCAAAAAGCAATTGTAGCCCACCCTCCATCCATAATTATAGATGTGGCTATCCTCTTGATGTGATACCTGACATGTTATATACTCTATTTGTTGTGCCAAGTCACATTGCCGCATTACTGTGTCGATAGCACCTACTAACTTTCGAGCCGATCTGCACATCAAAACATATAACAACAGTGAATATGTGCATTGCAAATCAAACTACATGTCAAGAAGTGACAACAAGTGTAGTCTATACTTACTCTAACACAGTGCCATGGACGGATGTCATTGAGTTGGCAAAGAAGCACTTCTTAGCAAAGATGTCCATGACTACCAAACTCCAATGTGAGCTGCATTACCAATAAAGAATAATTACTGTGTTTGAGACAATTCTAGCAATGCAATAGAAAAAACAAGTAGGGTTTGATGCTTACTTCTCATAATATGCTGTAAAGATAACTCGTGCCTCATTCATAGGAACATGCTTCAACCACTTGCAAACATCCTCTATGGTTTCTTCTTTGTTGCTAAGCACTTCCGAAATAAGAGGATCGAGCATATATGAAACGCTTTGTATATTTTGAGGAAAATTTACTATAACATTACTATATTAAAAAAAAAAGTATTAGCTTCTTGGGTTTAATCAAAATAAGCAAAGTATAAAGCCAAGGAAAAGGCTGCATCAAACCTGAGGATGGTTGTAATGACTTTGACATTAACCTCTTTCTTAGGATTCAAGAGGATTAAAATCTCTTCTTCACCAAATTCAAAAAAATGAGGTTGTTGTCGAATTAACAACATAGTGGTGAATGAACTTCCAATCTGCTGCAATAGAGTCATATTTTCATGACTCATCTTATTGAGAGAGTAGTCTACATCGTATTCTTCTTCACTTGCTATGTCTTCTACATCCTCCTTCTGCTATAAAAATATAAAAAAGTTATGCGATGTACACATCCCAAATAAAGGCTTAAACAAGCAGATAAGGTTTCATACATGCTTTCATTAGAGTGAGTCTCTCCTCCTCTTGGAGCAAAAATTTAAAAAGTAAGGTTTCATACATGCTTTCATTAGAATGAGTCTCTCCTCCTCTTGGAGGAGAAATTTAAAAAGTTATGAGATTTACACATCCCAAATAAAAATAAAGGTTTAAATAATCATAGAAGTATAAAGATAGCATGCTTTCATTAGACTCAGTCTCTTCTCCTCTTGGAGGAAAATATAAAAAAGTTATGAGATTTACACATCCCAATGAAAGGCTTGAACAAGCATACATGTATAAAGATAAGGTTTTATACATGTTGCAATGTAGTCATATTTTCATGTTGTTTCCCAATGGTAGCAATTAGACGCTGAATACTCTCAACCCGAAATGCTAGTAGATTGGCTTCTGTATATGATTCCATTTTGACTGGTAACTCCAAATCAAAAATCTCTCTAAGAAACAACATGCAGTTGCAGGCAACTCTCCACCCAAAGCTGTGCCCATCTTTTTGCTCCACTGGTAGACGTCGTTTGAATTCTACTTGGTCTTGTTGCTCCATGGTTGTTCTGATAGCAGATACTAGCCAATATGCAGCACTATCCATCATGACATATTAAATATATTAATATGTCATGATCATAAGATACAAAATAAGAAAGTAACAAAAATATTAAGAGAATAATTACCTTGGGGAGTTGGCATGATAGCCTTCCATTGAATTCACAAACCACAAACGGTTGACTTCAAGGTCCCAAGCGATTAGATTCCAATGTGAGCTACACGACCAGAATAAAAATGATTATTGTTTTACACAAACTTGCCAAAGAAATAGTAAAAATAAGGTTGGAGTTGATACTTACTCCTCATGATAAGGCATAAAGATGACTCGCACCCCATCTAAATTCAAAGGGCTTAACCAGGTACAAACATCTTCTATAGTCTTTTGAGGAGAGCTAAGAATAGAAGAAAGGAGAGCTTCGAGCATGTAGACACGATTCTGCACTGCACTAGGAAGCTGAGAAATAACTACACTACACCAAGAAATGAACAAACATTAGCTCATAGAATTGATTTGCATTCTGCACTAGGAAACTGATATATAACTACACTGTAAACAAATCAACAAATGTTAGCTCATTCCCATCCTGCACAAGGTGACCTCCCAACCTGCCGGTAGCAAATTCTCCATCATGGTAAACAAGAGACTCCCACTTTTTGCAGGACTTCCATAGTTGTTTTTTTGATAATGTATGGACCTGGGAATATCTTGCTCTTCTAGCATCAATCTCAAATTATTTGAATTCCCTCTTATGTTCTTTTGTAAGGAGTGATCAGGGTTGGGACTCCGCATACACAAGAAGAATGATTCAAGAGATTGAATCGCTATGCCACATTCTCTCTTGCCTCTCTTTGCTCCATAAACACCACTATAGATCTTCAAATCTGATGAATATGCTCGCTCTAGAGTAACCTGCATGGCTTCTTTGTCTTTTTTATCAACAAAAATGACAATGTTGCAAATTGCCACTGTGCTAATGGTGGTATTTACTATTCTATCAATGAAGTTATGGATATCATCGCTAGAAACTTCATTGATAAAGAATAGTTGTGGCTTATCCCATGCTGACTCATTCTTGATGAAGTCATCTTCTGAAACTCCCCTAAAATTCACAAGCTTTCCAGACTCTGTCATAACCTCTACATTGAATTGAAAGCTTTGGTGCATATCTGTCGGCATCCTTATCTCGCTGATTACTCTTTCCACATATGCAACCACCTGTTGTGGGATTTCTTTTCTCATGTAAGAGGTTACTATTTCTAACCCATCTTCATCCTTTTTAATCCACCTGTTTGCCCATAGCTTTACCTTGGGTGTTGACAAAGAAGCTATATGCTTGACCACATTATAGTCAATGTTACAATGAGTGAGTGGAATTTGTTTCTCTGACAGCAAATACTTAATGGCACTATGCACTGCATCATGCCTCACCTGTACATTGATGCATTCTTCCATGCAGTGGTCTTTGTCTTTCTTTCCAAAAAATCATTCTTTCTTTAAAAGTTTTTGTGCTGCCATGGATGCATACTTGTCAGGTAAGTACTTTATAGGCCTCCACATCCTTGCCGTCAACTCCTTCTTATCCATTACCTTTGACTTTCCAGAGATAAACAAAGGAGCTTCATAGGTCAACTATCCATGCTCACAAGCAATGCACATTTCAAGCATCTCATTGAACACTTCAACAGGACGAAATATGATAGAAGTGTAGTCGGCATATCTGTCCCTCACCACCTTGAGGCTTGTCATATTTTCTTCTCGCTCTTGAGTTCCCCTAGGCACAACTGCACTCAAAGAAGTATAGAAGTTTGTGAGTGTGTCGGCATCTGCTTTTGTGACCTTTCGCTTCAAATCAGGATTTGGAGAACCAAATGTTGTCCATATAACCCTTGCCTTCTGTAAGACCTCTGATGTTGAGGATATCTTACGCTTTCCATGGACATATTGATTAAGTCTTTCAGACTCAATCAAATACTTGATCTCATGCTTGAATATACAGATTGTTGTAG
The DNA here is from genome assembly GCF_047967505.1 of Dipteris shenzhenensis. Classification (NCBI taxonomy): domain Eukaryota; kingdom Viridiplantae; phylum Streptophyta; class Polypodiopsida; order Gleicheniales; family Dipteridaceae; genus Dipteris; species Dipteris shenzhenensis. The sequence continues at coordinate 55,755,959 of NC_141615.1, forward strand.
GATAATAATGGAATGAACTTATCTTTGCAAATTGTTCTGAAGTGAGTCTTTTGACCTCCTTTGCTTCTTTTGCGATCTGATTACAAGCATAAGCCCAATGTTGACCATCAATGGGCTGGAATCTGCAATGAAGGAGGAATTCCTTCTTTGCTTCCTTTAGCATATTCTCACCTTGTGCCTCTTCGCCTTGTTCATGTGGAATATTTTTAAGAGTGCCTTTAAAGAATCGACTGAAGGTTTCCTCAAAATGTGTAGGCCCTGTAAATGTTATTTGATCCAGAAAGCTATTTTTTATTGGACAAAACATTATTGGGCGCAGGACCACATTGCTTGCCACAGGTTTCTTTCCATCTCTCAAAGCCTCGTATATTTGTAGTGCATAGGATATATCAAGGCTTTGGCTATTAGTAAAGACAGCTACAGCTTCCACATCTTTGGCATTCACAAACCACATCCTTTGACCCCAAATATATCCCACATCATTAGTTGTTACTGCTTCATTAAGACGTAGATTAAGATTTTTGACTGATGTGAGTTCATCCTGATCATCTTCAGCCTCGGGTTCTGAGTCTTCTTCATCTTTCTCTTCTTTTAACCGTTTTTCATCCACATGATCTTTCTCTACAGTGGGACGATGCCTTTTTTTACTGCTTGGAACCGTGGCTCTTGCAGTACTAGCCTTTTGCATTTCACGTCGTGGTTTGCTAGCAAGAGCTTCTAGCATAACTACAGTGGATCGACCTTGATCTTCTTCAATTGTTTTTAATTCCTGTGCACTCAAGGCTTGTGTTTCATCATCCTTAGTTACATCCACCATTTCTTGCTCTAGAAGTTTGCGCTCATGTTCTACACGTTTGTGACAGTGTGCATGTTCTTCTTGTCCCTCCATCGAAGTCTGAGCTTGATCTCCTTCATGTGAAGATCCTTGAATATGAGGAGCATATTGTGCATCCTAAAAGTACTCAAACATTATCTTTGCATGCATCCTTTTTACCACCACACTAGGAAATTGCTCCCAAGTATATGCAAGAGCCTCCAATGCACTTTGCAGCTTTGGAAACTTTGATGGTTGAGGAGGAGGCATCACAAAGGTCTTTGAGTCTCTCCTTGACACAACAAAATGAAGACCGCCAACTTCAGGATCTGAACTCTTTCTGAAAATATCCATAAAAGTCTCTTTTGGCTCTATCATTATGCCTACTACAAGGCTTGAAGTCATATCTTTTTTGAAGAAAGTAGCATCCCATGGATCTTCAACATCATTGAACTCCCTTTTTGACATAAGTAGAAAGAGTCTCTTTTCCTTTTGATGAAGAAACCAAGCTCTTCTGCCCATGTGATATCGAGTCCACCTACCAAAGCCATTGGGGCTATATTCCTTTCCTTTCAAATTCAAAGTGACATCAGAGACCCATGCTCTAATCTCAAAGTCATTTAGGATAGCCCCCACATTAGTTGATTGCTCCATAATCCTACAAGAAAAGATAATGAAGAATTTAGATACATACAAGTAAAGTACAATATACAACGCTTTATACAATAAATGTGGGAAATAGCCCAAAAGGCTTTACAAGGCTTCATATGGCAATAAATGTGACCAATAGCGGAGAGGGCTTTACAAAGTATTTTATAGCAATAAATGTGGGAAATAGCCTAGAAGGCTTTACAAGGCTTAAATATTTGTACGAATGTAAAAAAATTAGCCAATAAAGCTTTACAATGAAATAAAATGTCCTCTAGTGATAAGGCTTCAATCTTCGTGAAGACATGTAATTTGTCCATCCATTGATTTGCCCTCTAGTGATAAAGCTTCAATCTTTGTGATGACATGTAATCTGTCCATCCATTGATATCTGTGCACTGATACCCAACTGATGCAATCTACCCACTAAAAACTGTTCCACTGATATCCACTTATGCAGCCCATTAGTACTTGTTAAATAATGAATGGTCGGGATGGTCGGGTTTATTACAAGGCTCTTCATATGGCAATAAATGTAAAAAATAGCCTAGAAGGCTTTATAAGGTTTTTTATGACAATAAATGAGCTTAAACATTTATACAAATGCCGCCGCCCCCACTCCCTCTACCCTGCCGCCCCCGCTCCCACCTACCCCACCGCCCCTCACTCCCCCCTACCCCGTCGCCCCCCGCTCCCTCCCCTCCCTCCTCCCTCCCTTCCCCCTGGCGGCCGCCACGACCGCCAGGATCCCCCCCTCCCTCCCCTCCCTCCCCTCCCTCCTCTCTCTCTCTCCCTCCCTTCTGCCTCCCTCCCCTCCCTCCCGTCCTGGCGGCCGTGGCCGCTAGGACCCCCCCTCTCCCTCCCTCTCGTCCCTCCCCTCCCTCCTCTCTCTCACCCTGGCGGCCTCGGCCGCCAGGACCCCCCCTCTCGACCCCGCCGCCTCTGCTCCCTCCTACCCTGCCGCCCCTCGCTCCCCCTACCCCACCGCCCCCGCTCCCCCCTACCCCACTACCCCCTGCTCCCTCCCCTCCCTCCTCCCTCCCCTCCCTCCCCTGGTGGCCGCCACGGCCGCTAGGATCCCACCCTCCCTCCCCTTCCTCCTCCCTCCCCTCCCTCCCCTCCCTCCCTCTCGCCTCCCTCCCCTCCCTCCCCCTGGCGGCCGTCGCGGCCGCCAGGATCCCCCCCTCCCTCCCCTCCCTCCCTCTCGCCTCCCTCCCCTCCCTCCTCCCTCCCCTCCCTCCCCCTGGCAACCGCTGCGGCCGCCAGGATTCCCCCCTACTCCCCCGCTCCTCCCTCCCTCTTCCTCCCTCCTCCTATCTCCCTCCCTCTCTCCCCCTACCTCCGCTCCTCCCTCCCTCTCTCCCTCCCTCCCTCCCCTCTTCCGTCGCTCCTCCCTCCCTCCTTGGCTCCTCCCTCCCTCCTTTCTTCCCTCTCATCCCCCTCCACTTCCCTCTTCCTCCTGGAGCCCGCGGCCTCCAAGGCTTCTCTCCTTCTCTCTAAACTTTCTCTCTCTCTGTAGTTCCTCTCTCTCTTTCTTTCTTTCTCTCTCTTCAAATTTTTTAAAAAAAATCTAGATAAAGAATTAATCAAAAAAATTTACAAGTACCTGGAAAAAGTTTGTAAGTTTGCTCTTTCTTGCTTTCTTGCTCTTCCTTCCTTGCTTTCTTGCTCGTCCTTGCTTTCTTGCTTTCTTGCTTCAATGAATGAAATGAGGGGAGAATGAATGAAGAAGGAAGACTATATATAAGAAAAATTAGGTTTTCCTCCTCCTCTCCTATTGGCTTTCCATTCCTCCCCTCTCCTATTGGCTGTTCATTTCTCCCCTCTCCCATTGGCTCCCATTACTCCCCCTCTCCCATTGGACCCCCATCCCTCATCCCAATATTCCATTGGCCCTCCCCCCATCCATTTCTTCTTCCTCCCCCATTGCCACCACTCCCATCCCACATTTCCACCACGTCCCATACTCCTCCCATTTCCCAAAATCCCATATTTCCCCATCTCACCCTCCTCTTTTTCATCCCCTATTAACTTCCCTCACTCATTTCATCCCTTATTATCCTACTGCCCTATTACCTCCCCCTCTCCCATTCCATTCTTCCCTCCCCACTCTCACTTCCACTTCCCATTACTCACTTGCCATTTGAAAACTATTAATATATTATTATACTATTTTTTATACTTATTATCATACACCCCTATTACTTCCCCTCTCCCATTCCACTCCTCCCTCCTCACTCCCACTTCCACTTCCCATTACTCACTTGCTATACACATTTGCAAACTATTAATATATTATTATATGATTTTTTATACTATTTGCAAACTTACATGTGGGCAAAATCACAAGTGTCAAAGCGATCCTATTGTGGTCATACAAAAATTGTGCTTTTATTCAAGGGCATATTTACAAGGGCGTATTTATCCTCATCAACAAGCTTATTTCAGCTTTTATTTTGACACAATACTCAAGGTATGAAGTGCATAATTTGTGCACTAGGTGTTTACTTTGTTGTATCAAAATTGTTTGCCACACACACACACATATACACATACCGAGAATTTTCTCATATTATCGCATCTACATTTCTCCGATGGGCACAAAACTTTGTACACGCCTCAACCTAGGTCGTATTGACTTGCATACAAAGTGGTGAACCCATCCCATAAGTACTTGTTCGGATAACACACCTGCAAATGTATTTTATGACGATTGTGCATAACACTAGGAACAAAATGGTGTATAATGTGCGATCGACTATGCAAAGCATATCCAATGGACACAAGACTTTGCACATTCCTCAACCTAGGCAGTATTGACTTGTGTGCAAAGTGGCATCCCCATCCGATAAGTACTTGTTTGAAAAATACACCTAGGATCGTGTTTTTTGACGGTTGGGGACGAGCATTTTCTGAGCGAAATCTTCCGAGCGTCCGAGCGAAGGAAAAAAAAAGCTTCCAACTATGCATAAATATGGCAAAAATCGATCAGAAGAAAACATAGTTTCACTTAGAAATATGCAAAGTATTATAGCAATGCCTATTTTATACAAAAATCTTTAGGTGAATCTGTAGGAATGGTGAGAGCATAATGGGATGGCTTTTGAAGAACCCACATGTAGAGTAGACTTCTCTATGAAAATTCCCTTATGATCCTTCTTACAACTTTTACTTAATAGGGGGTGACATTGAAAACCCTCTCTCAACCTATCTTCATGAAAGAGTTTCTTCAAAGAAAACTCATTGAAGCAAGCCATCCAGGTAGTTTCGCCAGCGAAACCCCTTTGAAGCAAGTCTCCCAAGGTAGTTTCGCTGAATAAGTACTTGTTTGAATAACACACCTAGGACCGTGTTTTTTTAAGGTTGTGCATGACACTAAGGCAAAAACGGTGTTTTATGCTTGATCAACAATGCAAAGCATATCCGATGGGCACAATACTTTGCAGACACCTTCAAATAGGTGGAATTGAATTACATGCAAAGTGGCATTCCCATCGCACAAGTACTTGATCGGATAACACACCTAGCAGCGTGTTTTTTTACGGATGTGCATGTATTTAATGCTCGATTGACCATGCAAAGCATATCCGATGGGCTTAATACTTAGGTGTTATTGAGTTGCATGAAAAGTGGCGTGTCGGTTAGATAAGTACTTGATCCGATAACACACCTAGGACCGTGTTTTTTTACAAATGTGCTTGCCACTAAGGCAAAAACGGTATTTTATGCTTGATCGACAATGCAAAGCATATCCAATGGGCACAATACTTTGCACACACCTTCAACTAGGTGGAGTTGACTTACATGCAAAGTGGCACACCCATCCCATAAGTGCTTGATCGGATAACATACCTAGCAATGTGTTTTTTTACGGATGTGCTTGACACTAGAGCAAAAATAGTATTTAATGCTCGATCAACCATGCAAAGGATATCCGATGGGCACAACACTTTTCCTATACTTCAACCTAGGTGGTATTGAAATGTTCTCAAAGAGGCACACCCATCTGATAAGTACTTGGTCAGATAACACACCTAAGGGTGTGTTTTTTTGCGGATGTGCATATCACCAGGGGAAAATCAGTGTATAATGCGTGATCGGCCATGCAAAGCATATCTGCTGGTGACAATACTTTGCACGCATCTCAACCTAGTTGAAACAGACTTGCATGCAAAGTGGAGGCCCCATCCGATAAGTACTTGTTTGAATAACACACCTAGGACCGTGTTTTTTTATGGTTGTGCATGACACTAAGGCAAAAACGGTGTTTTATGCTTGAATGACAATGCAAAGCATATCCGATGGGCACAATACTTTGCACAAACCTTCAACTAGGTGGAATTGAATTACATGCAAAGTGGCATTCCCATCGCATAAGTACTTCTTTGGATAACACACCTAGCAGTGTGTTTTTTTTTTGATGTACATGACACTAAGGCAAAAATGGTATTTAATGCTTGATCGACCATGCAAAGCATATCCGATGGGCACAATACTTTTCCTACACCTTAAACTAGGCGGTATTGAAATGTTCTCAAATGGGCACACCCATCGGATAAGTACTTGGTCAAATAACATACCTAAGGGCGTGTTTTTTTGCAGATGTGCATATCACTATAGAAAAAACGTTGTATAATGCATGATCGACCATGCAAAGCATATTCTATGGTGACAATACTTTGCACGCACCTCAACCTAGTTGAAAAGGACTTGCATACAAAGTGGAGCCCCCATCTGATAAGTACTTGTTTGAATAACACACCTAGGACTGTGTTTTTTAATGGTTGTACGTGACACAAAGGCAAAAACGGTGTTTTATGCTTGATCGACAATGCAAGCATATTTGATGGGCACAATACTTTGCACACACCTTCAACTAGGAGTAATTGACTTACATGCAAAGTGGCATTCCCATCGCATAAGTACTTGATCGAATAACACACCTAGCAGCGTGTTTTTTTACGGATGTGCATGACACTAAGGCAAAAATGGTATTTAATGCTCGATCGACCATGCAGAGCATATCCGATGGGTACAATACTTTTTCTATGCCTTAACCTAGGTGGTATTGAAATGTTCCAAAAGATTGGTCAGATAACATACGTAAGGGCGTGTTTTTTTACGGATGTGCATATCACTACTGGAAAAACGTTGTATAATGCGTGATCGACCATGCAAAGCATATCCGATGGTGACAATACTTTGCATGCATCTCAAACTAGTTGAAACGGACTTGCATGCAAAGTGGAGCCCCCATTCGATAAGTACTTGTTTGAATAACACACCTAGGACCGTGTTTTTTTATGGTTGTGCATGACAGTAAGGCAAAAACGGCGTTTTATGCTTGATCGACAATGCAAAGCATATCCGATGGGCACACTACTTTGCACACACCTTCAACTAGCTGGAATTGACTTACATGCAAAGTGGCATGCCCATCCCATAAGTGCTTGATCAGATAACATACCTAGCAGCATGTTTTTTTACGGATGTGCATGACACTAAGGCAAAAATGGTATTTAATGCTTGACCGACCATGCAAAGGATATCCAATGGGCACAACAATTTTCCTACACCTCAACCTAGGTGGTATTGAAATGTTCTCAAAGAGGCACACCCATCCGATAAGAACTTTGTCAGATAACACACCTAAGGGTGTGTTTTTTTGTGGATGTGCATATCATTAGGGGAAAAATGGTGTATAATGCGTGATCGGCCATGCAAAGCATATCCGATGGTCACAATACCTTGCACGCGCCTCAAACTAGTTGAAATATACTTGTGTGCAAAGTGGATCCCCCATCTGATAAGTACTTGTTTGAATAACACACCTAGGACCATGTTTTTTTATGGTTGTGCATTACATTAAGGCAAAAACAGTGTTTTATGCTTGATCCACAATGCAAAGCATATCCGATGTGCACAATACTTTGCACACACCTTCAACTAGGTGGAATTGAAGTACATGCAAAGTGGCATTCCCATCGCATAAGTACTTGATTGGATAACACACGTAGCAATGTGTTTTTTTACGGATGTGCATGACACTAAGGCAAAAATGGTATTTAATGCTCGATCGACCATGCAAAGCATATCCGATGGGCACAATACTTTTCCTACCCCTTAACCTAGGTGGTATTGAAATGTTCTCAAAGAGGCACACCCATCCGATAACTACTTAGTCAAAGAACATACCTAAGGGCGTGTTTTTTTGCGGATGTGCATATCAGTACAGGAAAAACGTTGTATAATGCGTAATCGACCATGCAGAGCATATCCCATGGTGACAATACTTTGCACGCATCTCAACCTAGTTGAAACACACTTGCGTGCAAAGTGTAGCCCCCATCCGATAAGTACTTGTTTGATTAACACACCTAGGACCGTGTTTTTTTATGGTTGTGCATGACACTAAGGCAAAAACGGTGTTTTATGCTTGATCAACAATGCAAAGCATATCCGATGGGCACCATATTTTGCACACACCTTCAACTAGGTGGAATTAACTTACATGCAAAGTGGCATTCCCATCGCATAAGTACTTGATTGGATAACACACCTAGCAGCGTGTTTTTTTACGGATGTGCATGACACTAAGGCAAAAATGGTATTTAATGCTCGATCGACCATGCAAAGCATATCCGATGGGCACAATACTTTTCCTATGCCTTAACTGAGGTGGTATTGAAATGTTCTCAAAGAGGCACACCCATCCGATAAGTACTTGGTCAGATAACATACCTAAAGGCATGTTTTTTTGTAGATGTGCATATCACTACCGAGAAAAAGTTGTATAATGCATGATCGACCTTGCAAAGCATATCCAATGGTGACAATACTTTGCACACACCTCAACCTAGTTGAAATGGACTTGCGTGCAAAGTGGATCCCCCATCCGATAAGTGCTTGTTTGAATAACACACCTAGGACTGTGTTCTTATATGGTTGTGCATGACACTAAGGCAAAAACGGTGTTTTATGCTTGATCGACAATGCAAAGCATATCTGATGGGCAAATTACTTTGCACAAACCTTCAACTAGGTGGAATTGACTTACATTAAAGTGGCATTCCCATCGCATAACTACCTGATCGGATAACACACCTAGCAGCATGTTTTTTTACGGATGTGCATGACACTAAGGCAAAAATGGTATTTAATGCTCGATCGACCATGCAAAGCATATCCGATGGGCACAATACTTTTCCTACGCCTTAACCTAGGTGGTATTGAAATGTTCTCAAAGAGGCACACCCATCTGATAAGTACTTGGTCAGATAACATACCTAAGGGCGTGTTTTTTTGTGGATGTGCATATCACTAGGGGAAAAACGTTGTATAATGCGTAATCGACCATGGAGAGCATATCGGATGGTGACAATACTTTGCATGCATCTCAACCTAGTTGAAACAGACTTGGCTGCAAAGTGGAGCCCCCATCCGATAAGTACTTGTTTGATTAACACACCTAGGACCGTGTTCTTTTATGGTTGTGCATGACACTAAGGCAAAAACGGTGTTTTATGCTGGATCGACAATGCAAAGCATATCCGATGGGCACAATACTTTGCACACACCTTCAACTAGGTGGAATTGACTTACATGGAAAGTGGCATTCCGATCGCATAAGTACTTGATCAGATAACACACCTAGCAGCATGTTTTTTTACAGATGTGCATGACACTAAGGCAAAAATGGTATTTAATGCTCGATCGACCATGCGCACACACCTTAAACAAGGTGGAATTGACTTACATGCAAAGTGGCATGCCCATCTCATAAGTACTTGATCGGAGAACATACCTAGCAACGTGTTTTTTTACGAATGTGCATGACACCAAGGCAAAAATAGTATTTAATGCTCGATCAACCATGCAAAGCATATCCGATGGGCACAATACTTTTCCTACATCTCAACCTAGGTGGCATTGACATGTTTTGAAATAGGCACACCCATCCGATAAGTACTTGGTTAGATAACACACCTAAGGGCATGTTTTTTTGCGGATGTGCATATCACTAAGGAAAAAACGGTGTATAATGCGTGATCGGCCATGCAAAGCATATTCGATGGTCACAATACTTTGAATGAACCTCAACCTAGTTGAAACCGACTTGCGTGCAAAGTGGAGCCCCCATCTGAGAAGTACTTGTGTGAATAACACACCTAGGACGTGTTTTTTTATGGTTGTGCATGACACTAAAGCAAAAATGGTGTTTTCTGCTTGATCGACAATGCAAAGCATATCCGATGGGCAGAATACTTTGCACACACCTTCAACTAGGTGGAATTGACTTGCATGCAAAGTGGTGCGCCCATCCCATAAGTACTTGATCGGATAACATACCTAGCATCGTGTTTTTTTACGGATGCGCATGACACGTGCAAAAATAGTATTTAATGCTCGATCGACCATGCAAAGGATAACTTGGTGTGTCCATCTGATGAGTTGATCAGATAACTTCTCCCACCAATAAATTAAGTACGAATTAAAAATTATAATAAATGAGTAGATTATTAAAAAGAGACTAATACTTATGTAATTGTTGCTACTGCAGCTTGCTTGCAAAGGACTCTCACAAAGGAGATGGCTATAGATTTTGTTCCAGGGATGGATGTGATTTTATGTAGCAAAAGAGAAGTAGTTGCATTTGCTACAATCCATGATAGTGATCCCAATTCAGTTTGCCACTTTCAAAGACTTGGCGAAGATAAGGTGGCAGTACTGTATCAAAGATTCTTAGTGCACATGTTGAGCTAAAGTATAAATGTGGAGATATGGAAACACTTGGAGATGTTATGCCCTACAATACATCCAACAAATCATTTATAGCATGGGACAAAGATGAGACTTATGCAATAGACATTATCAAGAATACAAAGTGCACCACCTTGGATTTTACTATAGGGGACATTTTACAAATGAGATCATTTGCAAATAAGACTGTAGCAGAAGGTGAAGTATTGGGATTTGAACAAGTGGAGCAATGGTCATTTGCACAGATTAGGATTCTAAAAGTCACTGATGATGGTATGGTTGATAACATAACATCCTTATGTGATCCCTACTATGAGGTAGGCATGAATATGAGATGGAGCATGCAATTTTTAAACATGAGAAAGAGGCACGTGGTTTTCAATGATAAAGACAAGGTATACTACGATATCAAAGGACCTAAAAAGCGTGCCCATGTGCCAGGCTCTATCACTTCAAATGTGGATGATTTCAATGTACTCAATCATAGAAGTGACATCTTATCTGGAGTGGATGAGTTCATTGGTTCCGAGAAACAAAATGATTTTAGAAGCGAAGCCTTATCTGGGGTGGATGAATTCTTGCATAGTGAGAAGGGCAAAGGTTTCAATAGTGATGTCTTGTCAAGTGTGGATGAGTTCATGCATATTAACAAACCTGGTGTCAATCAAGCTTGTGGATTTGTGAAAGCCATGCAAGATGTCCCAATGAGCGATGTTCTCTCAGGAGTGGAAGAGTTTCAAGGTTCTCAATACTCTTGTAGAATATTGAATTCATTGAATGGTCCTAAGAGTATGTTAAAAACGAGGATAAGATCAACAGAGGATTATTCAATATTTAACTTTGATTGTGATATGTCCAAGGATGCAACGACCAATCATGGATGCTTGGTTACAAACAAATGTGAGGAGAAGAAGTGCATAAATATAGATAACAACGTGCACGAGGAACAAAAACGGTCATACATATGCATGAAGAGAAAGCGAATCCAGGCAGATCCACAAAAGCAACCAAAGAGGAAGAGAGTAATGAAGGAGGAGAACATGTTAAATGCATTGGGATATCTATGTTGCAAGCGAAGATGCATGCACTTCATTGATCTTGCAGACATCACGGAATGTAGAGGACACGTGTGGCAAAGAAGAGGAAGCGAAATAATTGAATACCTTCTCACAAGTCTCTCTTGCTTTCTTCAGAATGGCAATAAAAGGCTAAGTTCAAGACAAAAGGTAAAACCTCTCGTAAATGGAAAAAATATTTGCAATAAGGCATATCGCAATATTACTGGATTATCCCATGGTACATATTGGGATTTAGTCACCAAGACAAAGGGCGGCAACTTAGCATTCACGGTAATAGAGGAAGGTCCAAATCAAGAATCTCAACTGTCAAAGCAGCAGCAATTTTGCAAGACTTCATACATGAAAATGCTTTACCTCAACCCCATATATCTACCAAACTCCCTAACGGTGTTGCGATCACTGAAATGCACCTTCCAATGGGCTTGACAAAGCTCGAAGTATTTGACTCTATTGCAGAAAAGCAAAGGCAAAGAGGGGATGCCGTAGCTTCTTCTCATACTTTGTATACTCTTTGGAAGAAGAACTTTGGATATGTTAAAATCCCAAGGAGGCAAAAAATGTCAAAGTGCAATGTCTGTGATGTTTTAAAGCGAGCGATTGAGAGTGCAACATGTCAAATCAAAGGAAATTATACAAAAAAATTTCATCATGACCTTATTCGACATTCCAGACAAAAATATGCATTTTGGAAGGAGCAAGCTATTTCGCATCCCGATGACTACATGTGCCTTATTGTAGATGGCATGGATCAGAATACAACAACATTGCCTCGTTTTGTTGCCACTCCACCTAAATTACAAGGAAAGCACTTTCTAAAGACACATCTATGTGGAGTGTTAGTGCATGGAATTAAGTTCTTTGCAGATATATGGATTGATTCCTTGCATCTACATGATAGGAATCAAGTTGTAACATCTATTATGAAGGCAATTCACAATGTACATGCAGAAAAAGGTTGCCTACCACCGACTTTGAGAATACAAGCTGATAATTGCTGGCAAGAAAATAAGAATGTACTCATGTTTGCATTCTGCTCCATGCTAGTTGCTCATCAAATCTTCAATGAGGTCGAATGTGGATTTTTGTTGTATGTTGGGCATACACATGAGGATATCGATCAGGTTTTTAGCACAGTCTCAAGGGAGCTTAAATGCAAGGATGTCGAGACAATAGATGACTTGGTAAGAAGATGTGGCAGGCAAGTTGGTGGTCATAAGGAAAGTACAGTATGTGAGAGGCTCGAAAGAATGTATGATTGGAAGAGCTTCATTCTACCTTTCATACAAACGGGTGGTGATGCATTGACAGGCCATACCAATCCACACTACTTTCGTTTTCTTTTAAAAGATGAAAAACCCGTAATGCAATGGCAACAGTATTCTCATGATACAATATGGGAACCTGAAGAACCTTACAGTCTCTTAACTTCAATTCCCAGCAAGGAAAGGTATCCAACATGGGCTCCTATACAAGAATTTAATGAGAGGTCTAACTGTGAAATAGAAAAATTAAAAGCATTTATTACATACAAAGAGAAAATGCTTCGGAGATATCCTGATTCGAAGCCTACTTGGAGAGAACACACTACCACTGTAATTAACAAGACATGAAATTTAATAAAGGATCTTGAGAGAATGCGAGGCTCAAAGGATGTCAAGGAAGAATGCAATATGTTTTGGCCAAATGTTCATAACGATTTGTGCCCAGCTCCAGTCTTTGAAAATGAATTTGTATCATTACTCCCACGTCCATATTGTGGACCGAAGAAGAGAGAGTTTATGCCACAAGTAGATATAGAGGTCGATTGTTTTGTTGTGGTTCGGCCATCGGATGATGAATATGAGAATGTGAAGTTTTGGGTTGCAAAAGTAGTTGATGTGCAAAGAGATGACCAAGGGAGAGCTACAACATTTATAGCAGTATGGTATGAGCCAAAGGGCAGGAAGGAGAATATGGATAACAACACATTGTATACTAATTGTATAATGAAGGAGTGGGTCCCAAATGATGAAGCGGTCTCTCAAGTTTCGACGGAGAAAATCATAGTGTCTTGGCATTCAAGGGCAAAGAAATCAAAGAAGCGAATGGGATATGAGGTAGAAGGAAAAATAAAAATACCACAGCAAAGTATTTTGCATATACACGAATTTTTAAGGATGCTCGCCATGGAGGAAGTAGAAGGAGACAGTGCAAATGAAGAATGTCCATGATTAAAGCTTTGTATTAAAGTCCATTGAAGGATTTTATTTGGGTACTAGGCAAGAAGCCAATTCAAGACAATTAAAATCAGAGTCATCACCTCCTATGTCAAATGAGAGTCAAAATATGCATTGGATGTCACCCAAGGGTCAAGGCTTGGCAAGACAATAGGGAGTTAATGCAGATGGCACCTGGCAAGGGACTGTCACATTGAGCAATAAGACAATGGGGAGTCAATGCACCCAAGGGGCAAGGCTTGGCAAGACAAGTGGGAGTTAATGCAGATGGCACCTGCTATCGTGACATTGAGCAATAAGACAATGGGGAGTCAAATTATGCAGATGGCACGAATTGAGGCTCTTCACGAGCAACAATTTAAATTGTAAACATATGTTCAATCTATATCATTTTGGATATAAAGACTCTAGCTGAGAGCAACATCTCTCAATGTAATCATATAATGATAGCTATAATTGCTATTATAATTCTTTGGTTCAATACAAAACTTGGGTCTTATGGCATCATGTCTTTTTTCTATTTATTAAAAGTTTTAAAAATTTTGTGCATATTGCGAGTGACAATGTTATTTTCATGAAATATTTAAGTCTCCTTTCATGGATTTATAAATTTATCACGTCAAGGAAAAATATTAAAAATAATTAAATTAACAAATAACTTAGGTATAGCTAGAATTTCTAATATAGGATTATTTCAAATTCTTGCATGTTGTGCAAAAGTATAGATTGAAAAAACAATATTTTTATGTGAATATGATAGTGCCACAAAGTGAACTTTTGATTTGGGAAGAATATTTTCAGAAAGTAAAATTTTGATTTGGGAAGGATATTTTCACAAAGTAAACTTTTCATTTGGGAAGGATTTTTGGGCTTCGTCCAAAAACAATAGAAAAAGTCCAAAATTAATGAAATAGGTGTTCCCCGTACCGACCTTTAAACCTCAAAAAGTAAAAAGAATGCTATCATGTGCACTAACCCCATAATTTTATCATGTGCACTAACCCTCTCCACCCAAACCAACTAGTCCTGGCCCTCTGGGGTGGGCTCTGACAACCAACAATCTCTCAACCACTCCACAAACTCTGCATCCTAAAAACCAAAATCTGGAACTCTGACACAGAGCCTGGACTTCTCAATCTAGTGGTGGGAAAAATCTGCAAAAGAACTGGGGCATGATCAGATAAAACATAACCTGGATGGATCCCAATCCTGTCCCCCCCTGGCTTGACCCACTCACACATTTTTGGAAGCCATATCACATTTTTAGTACGATTTCATAACGTACTTTTGATAGGCACTGACTTATGAAGGTAGCACAGACTAGTAATATCCTGCACACCATAATCCAGAGGATTGGATCTATAGCAGGAAGGGGGGCATGTGGACCTTTTGGCAGTCCACCCGTGTTGTAATATATGTACTTATATTTTTTGCCGATTTGGCCATGTATATAGAGAGCTATAAAGAAAATGAGGGAAGCTAGTGTAGGGTGGTCGCACATTGTGCCACTAGCTAGGACTCGAGGTCCTAAGCTACACATCTATTACAACTGACAAACCCCGATATATCTATAGGTGACAAAAAGCCTTCGAACCTTGCATACTGAGAAAACCCTGCTCTTCCTATGAAAGCCATAGGAAAGAGCCAACATTTGGTGCCGTTGCCGAGGAGACTAGCGTCTCAAGTAATGAGTAAACATACGTAGGTATGTGTAAAAAAAAAAAAACAAACTACTTCGAACTTTCATGAGCATAACACTCAAGGGCAAGGAGAGTAAATTTTTTTTCCATTTCTAGACAAACATATCTACCCCAAGCATCAACCTTGGGTTACTACCTTAAGAAATTTTCTTTATTTCTTAAATAGAAGCCACTTGCTAAATAATCAGGCTAGGTAGTGGACACGAATGCATAGAGCTTGCAATTTCAATCATTTCACCTTTTTGCAAAAGAGCAAACCGGGCTATCCATAAAAAGTTACGGCTCGGGAAGAGTTTAGGGTTTCACCCTAAACCTAAACCCTAAACCTAAACTCATTTCCGATAAAAACCCACTCCACCCCCTCATTCTTCATCTTTCACATTTTGCCTCCATCCTCTTCTTCATTTCGAGCTCTACGCAAGACACTCCTCCCTCTCCATCGACCACCACCTTACTCCCATCCTCACATTGTAAGTGGCTTCGAGCCCATCTCGCAGCGATAACCTAGCGATCCACCCACCGTCCATTGTTCCTCAACAATCCCGTTACATCGAGAAAGACTTGGAGAGCATTTAGGTGACCACCTCTTCCTCCCTTTGGCATCAAGTTTTTTTTCTTCTCTGTTTTTTCCCCCTCCCATTTCTACCACCCTCTCCCCCCTCCCCCCTCCATCTCCACCACCCCTTCCCCCTTTCCCCCCTCCATCTCCACCACCCCCTCCCCCCTCCCCCCCCCTCCATCTCCCCCTCCCCCCTTCCCCCTTTCCCCCCTCCATCTCCACCACCCCCTCCCCCCTTCCCCCTTTCCCCCCTCCATCTCCACCACCCCCACCCCCTCCCCCCCTTTCCCCACTCTCCATCTCCACCTCCATCTCCCCCTTCCCCCTTTCCCCCCTCCATCTCCACCACCCCCTCCCCCCTTCCCCTTTCCTCCATCTCCACCACCCCCTCCCCCCTTCCCCCTTCTCCCCCTTCCCCCTTTCCCCCCTCCATCTCCATCTCCACCACCCCCTCCCCCTCCCCCTCCCCCCTCCCCCCTCCATATCCACCACCCCCTCCCCCCCCCTTTCCCTCCTCCATCTCCACCACCCCCACCCCCCTTCCCCCTCCCCCCTCCATCTCCACCCCTCCCCCCTTCCCCCTTTCCCCCCTTCATCTCCACCACCCCCTCCCCCTCCCCCCCTCCCCCCTTCCATCGCCACCACCCCTTCCCCATTTCCCCCCTCCATCTCCACCACCCCCTCCCCCTCCCCCCCTTTCCCCCTCCATCTCCATCTCCACCTCCATCTCCCCCTCCCCCCTCCCCCCTTTCCCCCCTCCATCTCCACCACCCCCTCCCCCCTTCCCCCTTTCCCCCCTTCATCTCCACCACCCCCTCCCCCTCCCCCCCTCTCCCCCCCCCTCCATCTCCACCACCCCCTCCCCTCCAACCTTTCCCCCTCTCTATCTCTCTCTTTCCCTCCCTTTCTCTCTCTTTCTCTCTCTCTTTCCCTCCCCCCCCCCTCTCTCTCTCTCTCTCTCTCTCTCTCTTTCTCTCTCTCTTTCCCTCCCCCTCTCTCTTTCTTTCTCTCTCTTTCTCTCTCTATCCCTCCCCCTTTCTCTCTCTCTCTTTCTCTCTCTCTTTCCCTCCCCCTCCCTTTTCTCTCTCTCTCTATCTATCTATCTCTCTCTTTCCCTCCCCCTCTCTCTCTATCTCTCTCTTTCTCTCCCTCTCTCTCTATCTCTCTCTTTCCCTCCCCCCTCTCTCTCTCCCTCTCTCTCTCTCATACCTCTCTCTCTCTCTCTCTATCTCTCTCTTTCCCTCCCCCCCTCTCTCTCTCTCATACCTCTCTCTCTCTCTCTCTCTCTCTCTGTGTCTCTCTCTCTTTTCCTCCCCGTCTCTCTCCCTCTCTCTCTCTATCCCACCCCCCTCCCCCTCTCTGCTCTCCCCCTCCCCTCACCACAACCCCCTTTTCCCCCCCCAACCAACCACCCCCCTGGTTGAAAACCCCCCCCTCCGTAGACCCGCCCCGCCCCCTGCCCCTCGTGCCCTCACCCGTTGCCTGCCCCCCGCGCCTTGCCGCCTCGCCACCCGCGCTTATGCCCCGCAGCCCTCCCGCGCCCGTCGCCCCGCCCCGTCGCCTGCACCCGTTCGCCCCGCCCGCCCCGCCACCCAAAAGCATGTCCTAACCTTGCAACCCCTCCTCCCCTCTCCTTCAACCTTGCAACCCATCCTCTCCCTCTCCTCCTCCCTCCTCCTTATCCTCCTCCCTCCTCCTCCACCTCCTCCCTCCTCCTCCTCCTCCTCTCTCCTCCTCCCTCCTCCTCTTCCCTCCTCCTCCTCCCTCCTCTCTCCTCTTTCCCCCATGCTCTTACACCTTCTTCCTCTCCCACTCCTATGCTCCCCCTAAACCCTTAGTTCCTTAATCCTTAATCTCCATGATCTACAAGGGAGATGAGTTCTCCACCATGTACTCTACTCTAAACCTTGGAACCTCTTCTAAACTCTGGAACTCCTTCTAACCCTGGAACCTCCTTCTAAACCTTGGAACTCCTTCTAACCCTAGAACCTCTTTCTAAACCTTGGAACTCCTTCTAACCCTGGAACCTCCTTCTAAACCTTCGAACATCCTTCTAAACCCTGGAACCTCCTTCTAACCTTGGAACCTCCTTCTAAACCTTGGAACTCCTTCTAACCCTGGAACCTCTTTCTAAACCCTGGAACCTCCTTCTAACCCTTAAACTCCTCCTAAACCCTGCAACCCCCAATGAAGGCGAAAGCCTTCATTACCTCAACCATGATGATACACGTTCCTTTTACACATACATGCACTTTGTTTGCTTACCATACTTAAGCCTACCTCTCTCACCAGAACACAACTCGAGGTCCTAAGCTACACATATACTACAACTAACAAACCTCGATATATCTATAGGTGACAAAAAGCCTCGGAACCTTGCATACTGAGAAAACCCTGCTCTTCCTATGAAAGCCATAGGAAAGAGCCAACATTTGGCGCCATTGCCGGGGAAGCCCCCCCCCACACACTATTAAAAAAAAAAAAAAAACCTAACCTAACACTAACCCTAGGTTAGGTTAGTTAGGTTAGGTTACTTTTAACCTAGGTTAGGTTAACGATAACATAGGTTAGTTTGAACCTAGGCTAGCTAATCTTTAACTTTAGTTAGGTTAGCTTTAACTTTAGTTAGGTTAGCTTTAACTTTAGTTAGGTTAGTTTAACTGTTAGTTAGTTACACTAACTGGATCCTTAGGTTAGTTGATTGTACTAAGTTAGTTGAACTAACTGTGGTTAGTTAGCTACAGTCAGTCTACCCATACCTAGACAGTTAGGTTAGTTAGAGTAATTGGGCCAGTTAAGTCAACTAAATTGTGTCAATTACTATCCCTCAATTAGGTTTAAAGCCCCTTCACACCAAACCTTAAGACCAAGGCCCCCCCCACAAAAAAGCAGCTTTTACCCCTTCTTTAACCCCTCCTAACTCATCCGTTTGGGACCCAAACTGGACCTCGTTTGAACCCAAATTTCACACACGGAAACACCATGCTATGGGGTATTTTTCCAGCCCATTGCACACCATTTTGGCATCCCTAGCACTCACTTATTCGTGCCCCCGTGTGGGCCTCGTTTTGCACAAATTCATTCGTATCTTCACGCTGTGACCTCCGATTAACGATCCGTCTGCACCGGCACAGTTCCCTACACACGTAGGACAATCTTAGGCACATTCTTAACATGACAATCCATACACAAACTACCACCACTCTAACCCTCCCCACAAAACTTCATCCACCCCCGCACTTGTGTCAGAGACACCCTTGGCAAATCTCGCCCAATCTACATGCAGCTACGTTCCGGGCCAACGCCTCTGACTCCAACACTCACCACATCTGCATATAACTCCACTGCAACACCACCCCCGCCAATCCTCTACCTCGAATCCCCCCCTAACATTCAATCACTCCCTTTAACTCCATGCCCCAACATGGCTGGATGCCATCGCGACAATGATGGGGATATCGACCTCGATGCAGAAGCTGACAATTTCTTTAATCGAAGAAATAATAACAATCAAGGCAGACACCCCTTGGGAAAATTGGAACTTTCCAAATATAGTGGTAGGGGAGCTCTAGCCCGCTTCCTCCAGCATTTTGATGCCGCATGCCGAGCAGGTGGAGATCAATCCCATGAAACCAAGGTGGCTTGGATACCCATGGCCTTAATTGATGAAGCGTTTGAATGGTACCTAGACCTTCTAGTGGAAGAGTGCGCCACATGGGACCTACTTCAAATGAAATTTAAAAGACGCTTTCAAACGGAGAGGCTACAAGATGATCCCGCTCTCCAACTAAGCAAGCTCGAACAAGGCCGTCGGGAAGATGTACGCACGTACTTGGGTAAGATGAAAAGATTAATCGCCAAATGTGACCCCCGCCCAGATGCAAAGTACCTCACGGCATGGTTCATTGCAGGACTAAGAAAGAAAATTTGAAAGGATATGAAAAAGATGAGCAGTTATGAAACGTTTAGTGATGCTCATGCGGCAGCCATTGACATCGAGGATGGCATGACCGACTCTGACACTAGCAGTGATGACGGTAGATCTAGTACATGAGATAAGTACTTAAAAAAAGGAAAATCCAAGTCCCCTACCGAAACATCAAATGAAGATGGCCTAGAGGCCATGACCATGAAGCTGAAAGAAGACATGATGCAGGCCATGGAACAAAAACTTCACTTGTCTCAGCCACCAACTCAGACATATCCACAGTGAGAAAATGTCTGGCGTCCACACTGCATGGCCAATCATACAACAAATGAGTGCCCGGTCCTAAGAGCAAGGATCACTGCACAAGCAAATCCACCACCAAAGTTGTGGTGCCATATCTGCGTCATCGGTGGCCATGATGAGAACAGTTGCATCTTCAACATGCGTAACAACCCACGTTGACCTCAACAATACCAAGCGGCACCCATACCAGTATACAGGCAACCGGCACTTGCACAAGCGCCCCTAGCTCCGAGGCTAAATCTTGTTCCCGTTCGGACACAAGTCCCACAACTACTCAGGAATCCAAATCCACGACCATATCCAAGAGTACCAAATCCAGCTCCTCATGCAGTACCAATACATCAATTACAAGCCAAGGAAGTAGACTTGCCATTTGAGTATGAAGTAGAGTACCCAGTGTACTATGTAGAAGGTGCAGAGGGTCTAATACCAGTTTATGCAAATCAAGTACATCCCAACACATATCGTGCACCAATCAAGTGCTACGGTTGTGGAGAAAATCACTGGATCGCAGAGTGTCCTCATTGTGGTAGCCCAAACCACTCTGCAGAGATTGTGGCATAGGACATGCCTGTATGGATTGTCCCATGAAAAATAAGGTCCCAGAACAAACAGAACTTAAGCCTGACATCCCCATCGGCATCATTGGTGTGGACCATCAAAGTTTGGGTCTGTCACAACGTGTAAATGTAATTACATGCCAACAGAAAGGCCACCAAGGACCCTAACATTCCAATCCATCCAAAGTGGCTTCTAAAAAAGAAAGCACAACTGCCTCCACCTCTGCCAAGCAATGAGCAGCCGAGCTCATCCACATCAACTCCCGAGCCTCAAATAAAAGCAGCTCCATACCCAAATGCAGAGGTGGAGAAGGCTCATTTTCAGGCACTTCAACAATGGGTACAAAACGAACAAGCTCAATTTGAGGCTAAGAAACAAGCTCAAGACCGAATCCATGACTTGGCCCCGCAAATCCCCCTCCACTTAAGAACGACATCGAAGATATCCCTGTGCGGATGGGTGAGAGAGATGACATATGCAACATTACTGTGCCTTTGATCCACAAGGCATATAATGAAGTCCAAGCCATAGTGGATGGTGGAGCACGTGTAAATGTCCTATCAAAGGAGCTCTATGAAGAATGGGGTCTCCCACCAATGCAAAAGGCTAATTTCAACATACGCCCGATGATTCTCGGGCTAAACCCTTGGGAATAGTGAATGGCGTGTCCACAAAGATCACAGGAGTCTGCTTTTCCCTTCAATTCACAATCTTGGATCTCCCCAAAAAATCCTATCAAATCTTACTGGGACGTCCTTGGTTATGGGAAGCATCAGTCCTCCATGACTAGGGAACTAGTAGACTGACAATCCAGAATCATGACACCATAGTCAGGCTGAATGTGGGGACAGGAGCTATCAAACCAATTGTGCCTAGAGCGTTGGATGACACATCTTCCACAACAATCTCAAGCAATTCAGCTCCCTTGCAACAGCATGCCATAGCAGGTGTCTCACAAAGCAATGTTAATAACTGGATACAAATATTAGCAACCATCGACAACTGCCATTCATTAGACCCCATCTTCTCACAGATAGATGCTAAGGCACTACAGGTAGATCCTCCACTCCCACATGAAGAACCAATCGATCTAGTGATTCCGTTCTTTATGGCTGACCTCGAGTGGGATAATGAACTTGACGAAGGTACCCATACCAATGATGACTCAGATTTTCCTTGGGACCTTGAAACAAAGGCTGAGAATGCTGAAATTGAAGATCAAATCTTTGATAATGACTTAGCCATTCTCCATGCTCTAATGGCAGTTGAGCTCCCAAAAGTTGAACCTCCAAAGTTGAATAATAGCAGAAGATCCTGCAAGAAAGTTGGAGGAAATCGCAGAAAAGCCAAGGCCGAGCACTTCAATGAATTCGAATGAGTCCAATCAAGGATCGTCGAATTGTACCTTACAAAGTCAGCTCCCTCAAAATCAGAACCACTGCCTCTTGAATGGTCCCCCGAGGGACTGGAAGGAGTATGCGCAGCAAATGAACCCTTACTTGGAAACACCTTACCAGTGGAAAAGTTACCCCACAGTTCCCAACGTAAGAAGTTTTGGAAATATAAGCCACATGTACGGATGAAGCTTGATCAAGAGACTTCAGAAAAAGAAAGTTAAGAAGAGACTAACAAAATAGTAAATGTAACTATGCCATCGCGTACACATGACACATGTCAGGCTAGTTCAACACCATTAGAGGCCGATCTTCGAGAAGTGCCGGAATACTTCAAAAATTATACAAGTGGTAGTGCGCCAATAGCAATGCCAAGACCACTAAGAGAATCTGAAGTTCAAGAAACCAATAGCATTGGGAAACTCCAATCTATGAGGGACCAGCAAAAACACACACAATAAACCTCGCCCTTGGAGGGGAGGAAGAAAAACTAGTTTTCATTGGGAAATAGCTTCGACAAGAAGATGAAACCAAACTCAAAGCACTCCTAATGGAATACCATGGCTGCCTAGCATGGTCATACAAAGAGATGAAAGGAATTTAACCAGAAGTGGCAGTACACATGATACTTATACGGGAAGGTGCTCACCCTAAGGTATGTGGACCTTATCGCACAAATCCTAAATATGGCACCATGGTTTATGACGAGCTGGAAAAACTCCTAGATGCCGGATTCATCTACCAGATAGAGCACACTGATTGGGTTTCACCCATTGTCATTATGCCTAAACACAACAAGAAGCTCAGAATATGCGTAGACTTAAAAAATGTGAATGCCGCCACAATTAGGGATCACTATCCCCTACCTTTAACAGAAACAGTGTTGGAAAAGGTGTCAGGTCCAAAAATATATAGCTTCTTGGATGGCTTTAGTGGCTATAACCAAGTGCAAATCGCTCCTAAAGACCAATAAAAAATAGCATTTACTACAGAATGGGGTATTTTGGCATATAGAGTCATGCCATTCGGCCTTTGTAATGCCTGGCCACATTCCAACGATTCATGTTCACAGCTTTCAAGTCATTTCTGAATAAGTTTTTACAGGTATTTTTGGATGATTTGTGCATCCATTCAAACAAACAAGACCACTTCAAATGTCTTGAAGAAGTACTAATCAAATGCAGGGAGTATGGCATCTCCCTAAATCCAACAAAATGCCAGTTCATGGTCACCCACGGAGTTGTTTTGGGACACATCGTCTCTCAACATGGGATTGCAACTAACATGGATAAAATCAAAATCATCATGGAATTGCCTCCTCCTACAAATTCCAAAGGTGTACAGGTCTTTATGGGACATGCCAGCTATTATATAAGATTTATATTGCGGTATGCCATGATAGCTAGACCACTCTACAAATTATTAGTGGAATTCTTATGGACCGAAGAGTGCGACCAGGCTTTTGAGCTTTTAAAGTGGCACCTAATCATAGCACCCATCCTTATCTCTCCCAATTGGGATATTGATTTTCATGTTCATACTGATGGATCCAAGTGTGTGATCAACTATACCACCACAGAAAGAGAAGCCCTAGCAATGGTGTATAGTGTAAAGAAAATTTGGCACTATCTACTGGCAAATTATTTTGTCTTCTACATCGACCATCAAGCATTGCTTTATCTTGTGAACCATCCGTGTACAACAGGAAGAATAACTAGATGGCTCCTCTTGCTTCAAGAATTCAACTTCAAAATAGTGGTCCACAAAGGTGCCCAACACTACATTGCTAATCACATGTCTCGAGTCAAGTCGGGAGAAGAAGCCATTGGAGTCGAAGACAACTTACCAGATGCCACACTATTTCAAATAGATGCTGTTCTAGAGTGGTGTGGAGATATCATTGGTTACTTGATGGTAGGAAGACCACCCCCTAAAATGGAAGCAGTAGATGCCAGAAAATTGATTTTAAAAGCTGCACCCTATTAACTCATTGCAGGACAACTATATAAGATGGGCAAGGACTAGATATTAAGAAGATGTGTAATGCCTCATGAGATCATGCCAATCCTGAGTGAAGTCCATGAAGGCATTGCAGGAGGACACTTCCAAGGGGAAGCCACAGTAAGAAAAGTTCTCCTCGCAGGCTACTAGTGGCCAACACTGTGGGTAGATGCCTATGAATATGTAAAAGGTTGTGATGTATGCCAATGGACTACTAAACCACAACACAAAGACTTCAATCCCCTAACAATAGTTGTTGCACAAAAACCATTTGAAAAATGGGGGATTGACTATGTGGGTCCCATACATCCAGTAGCAAAAGGAACATAGGCACACTACATCATTGTGGCCACTAATTACTTTACAAAATGGGCTGAAGCTAAAGTAGTCAGAAAGGCAAATGCCAGAAGCACAGCAAGATTCTATAAAAATGTGATCACCCGATTTGGATGCCCCATTGAAATTGTGTCAGATAGAGGTACACATTTTGTCAATGAGGTGTGGACTATGATGAAACATCTAGCCCTGTTGCAAAAATGACAACTGTGAGAGTGGTGATTGCACTAGCAGCTATGTATGGCTGGAAGCTTTTTCAAATGGATGTGAAAATGCTTTCTTGAAAGGTATTTTGAAATACGAAGTGTATATGCAACAACCACAGGGATATGTACATCCCAAGTACCTTGATTATGTCCCAAATGAGATGACATCGAAAGTGATCCCAAATTTGAATGAGCCTTCTCACCAGTAGTGAGGATGGCTGCGCATGCTGATCCGACAAGAAGATCCAATTGACTCTCCCATCCCACTGGCTTGTTGCTCTGGGGGTGCACTGTCGAATCTCATGAAGCAAGAACTGCTTCCACGACTGGTCTCCTTGAGTCAAACCTCTGACTAGAAGGGCTCTACTCTGCATCTCCGGATCAAGTATCCCAAGGCCTCCCTGTGAAGTGGGTAGGGTGATAGTATTCCAAGAGACTCTGGCCCTAGTGTCCTCTAAATCGTCCCTCTAAATCGTCACCACCACTTCACAAAAAGTTCCAGAGCAATCTCCTCACTTGTCGAATCAAATCAACATGAAAGCACCAGCATGAAGCAACATACCACATGGTCGCCAACAGAACCTGGTTGAGCACCAATGCTCTACTAGCTAGAGAAAGTCTAGCCATAGGGTTTAGGGTTTAGGGTTTAGGGTTTAGGCTCTGATACCAAAAGAACAACCTTGCCCGAAACACCGTTCTACTCAGATGTGGTAGACGAAACGGTCACCGATAACGATACCGAGCGGAATGGAGAAACGGAAGTGGGGAGACGAAATGACGATGAGTAGTAAGTAACGAGGATATGGAGTAATGAGGCGAGAACTGCACGTATCAGAATAGAGAGATGGGGCGAACATAAGAGAGTAGGTGATCCGAAGAGGAGAAGACTTGCGGCGTAGTTCAGTACTCACAGACATAAAGACAAGGAGAGCTTGCTGCAAGCGAACTTGAATTCCGAAAGTAAGAGGAAAATATTACAAGAGGACTCTAGGCAGACTTTGCCAGAGAAGGAGGCCAGAAGGCCCTTATATACACTTGAGGCAGAGGCAATACCAGGGCTTGCCGTTGGTTTGTCAGTCAAAACCAGGGATGTTTTACAAAGCAGAGGGCGTCAGTGGTTTTGGAAAAGGTGCAGGTCTTATCTGGCAAGCCAGACAGTGTCTATGCACTATACACTTTAGGTAGGGGGTACACTGGTTAGGGTGGAGCGCAGTACTTGGTGGGATGCTGGGCCCAATAAGGTGCTCCTTCGCGTGACAGCATATCTGGAAGGATGTTGGTGCTGCCTTTTTTCCACTCAACCTGAAAGTCGTACATCGCAAAGAATTCTTGCCACCGAGCCAGTCTGCCACATCCAATTTGTTTATCAATTTTTCGTGTGCAGAAGGTCTTAAAATTCTGGTTATCAGTGCGAACCAGGAAAGGCTTGTTAAGAATAAATAATTCCAATTTTTGGATTGCCTTTTTTACAGCCAAGATTTCTTTTTCAATAGAGTGGTAATTGCGTTCTGCTCCCTGGAAGATCCCAGATCGGAAAGCACAAATCTGCTCTTGTTGTGGGCTTATTTGTTCCAGTAAGATGGCACCCCAAAACTGATCAGAAGCATCGGTTTCAATAATTAAGTTGGCATTTTGGGATGGAATGGAAAGAGGCGGCAGAGAGAGAATTTGCTGCTTGATGTTGGCTAATGCAGCAGTTTGGGCTGGTCCCCAAGATGGGCCATCTTTCCTTAAGCAGAGCTGGAGCAGGTAGCGGTCTTTGGCTAGATGCTGATAAAAAGGAGAAATATAATTCAAACAGCCAAGAAACCGTTGGAGTTGTGTACGATCCCTTATTTCAGCAGGAAAGGCTTCAAGGGCCTTAAGTACATGGTCCTGCAACTGAATAGCTCCATTATGGATTAGCACACCTAAAAAATCAATAGAAGCTTTACCTATATGTATTTTGGAAGGGGATAATACAAGCCCGTGTTTTTGCAGAGCATCATAAATAATATGGAGATGCTCAAGGTGGAGATGAGGATTTCTGCTATAAATCAAGATGTCGTCGATGTAGACCAGGCAGAATTCATGAAAGGGTGCAAAGATGGAATCCATATACCTCTGAAACTCCACCGGGGCGGTTTTGAGCCCAAAGGGCATTACCATCCATTCATAGAAACCCTGCGGAACCACAAAGCCAGTTTTATGTTGATCTGCAGGCAGGATCCCAATCTGCCAGAAACCAGCTTTAAGATCAAGCTTGGAGAAAATAGTGGCTCCACTGATCTTCTGCATAAGATATTCTTTATTGGGCAAGGGGTAGGAAATAGGAATAAGACATTTGTTGAGCGGCTTGTAATTAATGACCAACCGCTTCCTACCACGTTTCTGCTCTGAATGTTTATTGACATAGAAGGCAGCAGCAACCCAAGCAGAAGTTGAGGGACGAATAAGACCTTGCTGTAATAAATCAGAAATCTCAGTAATACAGAGCAGGCGGTCTTCATGTGTGAAGCCATAAGGGCTCTCCTTGTAGGGCTTAGCCCCTTCCTTAAGAGGGAGGCCAATCTGATGGTGGAACACATGCTTAAAAGCTTGAGGTGAATCATTACTGCAGTTCTGAATAAGTTGTTGCTCCATATCAGCAAGGGTTTTACATAAAAGAACCGTGTAGGTTTGTCGGCGAAGCGCTTTAGCTGTATCTTGGGCAACAAGATCTTGCACTAGGTCTTGGAGTTCCTGATCTGTCAACAAGGGTTGAGCATCCGCAGGGCCATCAAGTGGTTGAGGACTAAACTCAGCTGAGGCATGAGGAGGTGATGGCGATGGTGAGGGTCGGTATTGATCAGGGACCGGACAATGGGGTGACAATTGCGTCACCAAAGTGAGATCTTCCTCGTATGGCTTGAGGACCTTCAGAACCTTTTCTCGAGCCGCTCGGGGGGGTCACTCATCATATGTAACCCTATCACGTGAGTGCAACAGAAGGATATTTTTTATTTCTAAAATTTACAGAAATAAATATACATAAGGGACTATTTAAAATAGTTTTGGAAAAAATTTACAGATTTGTATAGAAAAGGGGTACATTTTATTAATGAAAAATTTACAGATAAGGGATTTTAGAAATAGGCCTTGAACGCACGTGGTATAGAGGGTTTCTATACAGTGACCCCCCCGAGTCGAGCCGGCACTTGCACAAGAAGATTATTGATTGTTACTGCCATGGTGCTTGTAGAAAACCCAAAAGGGAGATGCCGATTCAAGAAGTCATTACCAATGACTAGATCAATTCCCTGAGATTCGAGTTGGTAGAAATTGATCTCTGTAGGATTACCATGGAGGGAGATAGGAATGTTGGCAGCATACCTTTTGCAGGCAATGACACCTCCTCCCATAGTTGAACCATGCATATGGTCCACATCCGAAAGTGGTTCCCAGCAATATGATGGTAAGGCATTGTACTTACATATATTAAAGCCAGATCTAGTATCGACAAGAGCCACCAGGGAATATGGAGCAACACCTGGGGGGCGCAAGAGAACAGATACTAACCATGTCTTCATAGTATTCCTGACAGGCGGTGCAGGTGTCGTAAAGAAGTCATGACAGGAAAATGCTGCAGGAGGAAGACTGGAAGCACATTGTTGGAGATGCTGCGACACTTTCTGGTCAAGCGCATTCAGAGTTGAAGTCAAATGTGTACATTGACCAAGAATAGTGGCTGTGTGCTTTTTGAGTGTCGAGATATTCTCTTGCAGGTGCTGGAACTGATCTGTACAAGGAGAGGTTGTGAGGGTTTGTACAGGGACTTGGGTGAAAGGAGGAGGAAGATACATCGAAGGAGAAGAAAGAGGGTCATGGACAAAATAGGGAGGCCGAAAGACAGAAGGGCCACCGGAAGAAAGGGTATGTGGAGGAGGCGGAATATGATGAGGAGGGAAAAGGAAAGGCATAGATGGCGGAGAGGGAAGAGTAGGTCGCAAAGGAGAAGCAGGAGGAAGGGCAGGAGAAGGAGGTAAAGGGAAATCAGAAATATCCAGAGGTCCTTCAGATCCGTCGTCGGAGTCGGAACTGGCCAAGAGATCAATTATATGCCGGTGCTGTGTATTCATGAAGACCGGAATCTCTTCAGAATCAATCCGTAACTGACAGGAAAAGCAATCTGGGGTGTCAGATTCAGAGCACTCAAAAAGAGAATCATCTGTATTTCCTTGAGAGACAACCTCCCAATGCTCAGGATTGTTAACAAGAGTGAAGAAACCCTTTAACTGCTTCTGTTGTGCAGACTGGGGCTTCTGTTTACAATCTTTTGCATAATGACCAGTTTTACCACAAATAAAGCAACCAGAGGAACTAGCAGCAGACCGTTTGCGGCGAAGAAACCTTTGAGGGCGGCGAGGATAACGGCGACGCCATTGGATTTTCCGCAGTCGAGGAAAAGAAGGAGAACTGCCACATTTGCAGTGAGTCTTGGTGGCAATACGAGCACGTCGTCGGTGCGAAGCAGAGACAGCATGAGAACTTGGGGAAGGAGTAGAACAAAAGTCATGATGGCCAACGAACTGTTGGCAAATAGAGGGAGAAACCAGGCTAATCTCCTTACTTTTGGTCTTTAGAGTATATTCGGTACATTGTTTCCGAATATAGACCTGCACCATCTGGAAAAGATTAGCAAAAGTGAAATCAGCAACAGTTTTATGAACCTCTGTTGGCTGATTATTTACATTCAGGATTTTGGTCTGCCCTTCAATGATAGCATTGACCGCCTCGCCAAGCTTGTGAGGGAGACTGAATAAATAATGACGCTTAGCCGAAACATCAGCAAAGATCCCTGCACGATAAATAAGTTGCTGGGCATGCGCATTATATTGAGCCAACTGAAATAAGTCACAGAGCTTTAAAGCAAAGAATTCATTGGATGCTTGAGCTCGATCATCGGTGAAAGTTGGCAGAAACTGATTAGTGATGGCAGCGATGAGGGCATCCGGGGCATTCGGCTATTGCTGAGAGTCAAGGCTAGCAAAAATCTGCTCTTTGGAGGCTTCAGCAAGAAACTCCCACCAGTTAGCAAGGATACCGGTAAACCCTTTTGTGGTCTCAACTGCAGCATCACGGTGAGACCATTTATAGATTGTCACTAGGGACATCATATGCCCATAAAAGATCTTCAAAATGTCCTTAATTGCTTGAGGAGAGGCACCATCCAAATTTAACACATAACCAGGGAAAGATTTGTGCTGAAGACGAAATCGCAGCTCACTGGCTTCATTAAGAGTGCCATCTGTGTATTCGGGCATTTGCTGGTACTCAGGCATCTTCGGAACACGTCCAGGCACATTTGGGAAAATAGGGGGTTGCTCAGAAACACCAGGTTCTTCCTTCACCGGTCCTTGATTCATAAAAGCAGGCACAGGACTGGACTGAGGCACAGAAGAAGAACTAGGAATAGCAGGGGGTGCATAAGCACAAGTAGGCAGAGCATTACTATCATCGTCTGAATCAGAATCAGCTGGAGGATTCTGTCCGATTGGTCCGGGGGCAGGATGAGGAAGCAAAGGAAAGAACAGATCAGGCTCAATAGGAATAATTCCTCCAAGGGGAGGTCGAACAGCTGTGGGATCGGTCTCATCTTGCGAAGTCCACCTGAAAGCCCGAATGATCGGGTGGCTGGGATCCAGCCATTCAGCAGCCTGTTCGGCATTGTAGGGTAACTAATCTGTGACTTCACAGCCTTCAAGGAAAGAAGGGGGAGGGAGCATACAGAGAGAATGGAAGTTATATGTCAGAGGAGGAGCAGTGGAAGCCGGAGGCAGAGTATATGGAACAGAGGCTTGAGGAGAAGAACTCGGAGAGACACTCAGAGACAAGGTAGGATATATAGGAGGAGAGAGAGTAGTAGTAATCTTAGTGTCGAGCTTGGCAAGAGCGAGTTGCAAATTATATAAAGCCAAGCGACAGTCATCCAAGGTGCCATCTTACTGGAACAACAAAGCCCACAACAAGAGCAGATTTGTGCTTTCCGATCTGGGATCTTCCAGGGAGCAGAACGCAATTACCAGTCTATTGAAAAAGAAATCTTGGCTGTAAAAAAGGCAATCCAAAAATTGGAATTATTTATTCTTAACAAGCCTTTCCTGGTTCGCACTGATAACCAGAATTTTAAGACCTTCTGCACACGAAAAATTGATAAACAAATTGGACGTGGCAGACTGGCTCGGTGGCAAGATTTCTTTGCGATGTACGACTTTCAGGTTGAGTGGAAAAAAGGCAGCACCAACATCCTTCCAGATATGCTGTCACGCGAAGGAGCACCTTATTGGGCCTAGCATCCCACCAAGTACTGCGCTCCACCCTAACCAGTGTACCCCCTACCTAAAGTGTATAGTGCATAGACACTGTTTGGCTTGCCAGATAAGACCTGCACCTTTTCCAAAACCACTGACGCCCTCTGCTTTGTAAAACATCCCTGGTTTTGACTGACAAACCAACGGCAAGCCCTGGTATTGCCTCTGCCTCAAGTGTATATAAGGGCCTTCCGGCCTCCTTCTCTGGGAGAGTCTGCCTAGAGTCCTCTTGTAATATTTTCCTCTTACTTTCGGAATTCAAGTTCGCTTGCAGCAAGCTCTCCTTGTCTTTATGTCTGTGAGTACTGAACTACGCCGCAAGTCTTCTCCTCTTCGGATCACCTACTCTCTTATGTTCACCCCATCTCTCTATTCTGATACGTGCAGTTCTCGCCTCATTACTCCATATCCTCGTTACTTACTACTCATCGTCGTTTCGTCTCCCCACTTCCGTTTCTCCATTCCGCTCGGTATCGTTATCGGTGACCGTTTCGTCTACCACATCTGAGTAGAACGGTGTTTCGGGCAAGGTTGTTCTTTTGGTATCGACAAACCAATGCGTGCATCACATATGGACAAATGACGGGTATCAACTAAGCTTACCATACAAGTGGCGTTGACGCCAGAGCGAAACAAGGGTGCAAAGATGGAATCCATATACCTCTGAAACTCCACCGGGGCAGTTTTGAGCCCAAAGGGCATTACCGTCCATTCATAGAAACCCTGCGGAACCACAAAGCCAGTTTTATGTTGATCTGCAGGCAGGATCCCGATCTGCCAGAAACCAGCTTTAAGATCAAGCTTGGAGAAAATAGTGGCTCCACTGATCTTCTGCATAAGATATTCTTTATTGGGCAAGGGGTAGGAAATAGGAATAAGAAATTTGTTGAGCGGCTTGTAATTAATGACCAACCGCTTCCTACCACGTTTCTGCTCTGAATGTTTATTGACATAGAAGGCAGCAGCAGCCCAAGCAGAAGTTGAGGGACGAATAAGACCTTGCTGTAATAAATCAAAAATCTCAGTAATACAGAGCAGGCGGTCTTCAGAGTTTAATCACTGACGCCCTCTGCTTTGTAAAACATCCCTGGTTTTGACTGACAAACCAACGGCAAGCCCTGGTATTGCCTCTGCCTCAAGTGTATATAAGGGCCTTCCGGCCTCCTTCTCTGGCAGAGTCTGCCTAGAGTCCTCTTGTAATATTTTCCTCTTACTTTCGGAATTCAAGTTCGCTTGCAGCAAGCTCTCCTTGTCTTTATGTCTGTGAGTACTGAACTACGCCGCAAGTCTTCTCCTCTTCGGATCACCTACTCTCTTATGTTCGCCCCATCTCTCTATTCTGATACGTGCAGTTCTCGCCTCATTACTCCATATCCTCGTTACTTACTACTCATCGTCGTTTCGTCTCCCCACTTTCGTTTCTCCATTCCGCTCGGTATCGTTATCGGTGACCGTTTCGTCTACCACATCTGAGTAGAACGGTGTTTCGGGCAAGGTTGTTCTTTTGTGTCATTGCCTGCAAAAGGTGCAGGTCTTATCTGGCAAGCCAGACAGTGTCTATGCACTATACACTTTAGGTAGGGGGTACACTGGTTAGGGTGGAGCGCAGTACTTGGTGGGATGCTGGGCCCAATAAGGTGCTCCTTCGCGTGACAGCATATCTGGAAGGATGTTGGTGCTGCCTATTCATGAAGACCAGAATCTCTTCAGAATCAATCCGTAACTGACAGGAAAAGCAATCTGGGGTGTCAGATTCAGAGCACTCAAAAAGAGAATCATCTGTATTTCCTTGAGAGACAACCTCCCAATGCTCAGGATTGTTAACAAGAGTGAAGAAACCCTTTAACTGCTTCTGTTGTGCAGACTGGGGCTTCTGTTTACAATCTTTTGCATAATGGCCAGTTTTACCACAAATAAAGCAACCAGAGGAACTAGCAGCAGACCGTTTGCGGCGAAGAAACCTTTGAGGGCGGCGAGGATAACGGCGACGCCATTGGATTTTCCGCAGTCGAGGAAAAGAAGGAGAACTGCCACATTTGCAGTGAGTCTTGGTGGCAATACGAGCACGTCGTCGGTGCGAAGCAGAGACAGCATGAGAACTTGGGGAAGGAGTAGAACAAAAGTCATGATGGCCAACGAACTGTTGGCAAATAGAGGGAGAAACCAGGCTAATCTCCTTAATTTTGGTCTTTAGAGTATATTCGGTACATTGTTTCCGAATATAGACCTGCACCATCTGGAAAAGATTAGCAAAAGTGAAATCAGCAACAGTTTTATGAACCTCTGTTGGCTGATTATTTACATTCAGGATTTTGGTCTGCCCTTCAATGATAGCATTGACCGCCTCGCCAAGCTTGTGAGGGAGACTAAATAAATAATGACGCTTAGCCGAAACATCAGCAAAGATCCCTGCACGATAAATAAGTTGCTGGGCATGCGCATTATATTGAGCCAACTGAAATAAGTCACAGAGCTTTAAAGCAAAGAATTCATTGGATGCTTGAGCTCGATCATCGGTGAAAGTTGGCAGAAACTGATTAGTGATGGCAGCGATGAGGGCATCCGGGGCATTCGGCTGTTGCTGAGAGTCAAGGCTGGCAAAAATCTGCTCTTTGGAGGCTTCAGCAAGAAACTCCCACCAGTTAGCAAGGATACCGGTAAACCCTTTTGTGGTCTCAACTGCAGCATCACGGTGAGACCATTTATAGATTGTCACTAGGGACATCATATGCCCATAAAAGATCTTCAAAATGTCCTTAATTGCTTGAGGAGAGGCACCATCCAAATTTAACACATAACCAGGGAAAGATTTGTGCTGGAGACAAAATCGCAGCTCACTGGCTTCATTAAGAGTGCCATCTGTGTATTCGGGCATTTGCTGATACTCAGGCATCTTCGGAACACGTCCAGGCGCATTTGGGAAAATAGGGGGTTGCTCAGAAACACCAGGTTCTTCCTTCACCGGTCCTTGATTCATAAAAGCAGGCATAGGACTGGACTGAGGCACAGAAGAAGAACTAGGAATAGCAGGGGGTGCATAAGCACAAGTAGGCAGAGCATTACTATCATCGTCTGAATCAGAATCAGCTGGAGGATTCTGTCCGATTGGTCCGGGGGCAGGATGAGGAAGCAAAGGAAAGAACAGATCAGGCTCAATAGGAATAATTCCTCCAAGGGGAGGTCGAACAGCTGTGGGATCGGTCTCATCTTGCGAAGTCCACCTGAAAGCCCGAATGATCGGGTGGCTGGGATCCAGCCATTCAGCAGCCTGTTCGGCATTGTAGGGTAACTGATCTGTGACTTCACATCCTTCAAGGAAAGAAGGGGGAGGGAGCATACAGAGAGAATGGAAGTTATATGTCAGAGGAGGAGCAGTGGAAGCCGGAGGCAGAGTATATGGAACAGAGGCTTGAGGAGAAGAACTCGGAGAGACACTCAGAGACAAGGTAGGATATACAGGAGGAGAGAGAGCAGTAGTAATCTTAGTGTCGAGCTTGGCAAGAGCGAGTTGCAGATTATATAAAGCCAAGCGACAGGGTTTAGAGTAGGTCGCAAAGGAGAAGCAGGAGGAAGGGCAGGAGAAGGAGGTAAAGGGAAATCAGAAATATCCAGAGGTCCTTCAAATCCGTCGTCGGAGTCGGAACTGGCCAAGAGATCAATTATATGCCGGTGCTGTGTATTCATGAAGACCGTTGGGCTCAAAACCGCCCCGGTGGAGTTTCAGAGGTATATGGATTCCATCTTTGCACCCTTTCATGAATTCTGCCTGGTCTACATCGACGACATCTTGATTTATAGCAGAAATCCTCATCTCCACCTTGAGCATCTCCATATTATTTATGATGCTCTGCAAAAACACGGGCTTGTATTAACACTTATTTCATTAATTTTGGACTTGTCAATGTACAAATTCATTTTTACATATACTTTTGGACTAGTTTTAGATAAAATTTAAGAAAAACCCAATCTTCAAAGCACATATAAAAACATAAAAACAAGCATTTTTTTATATATTTTTTAAGGACATGAAACTAAAATTATAAAATTTAACGCAGCCTAGATAAGTTACATGAAAAAATAAGATTAGGTTGTTGTAAACTCTCTTAATATTTAATGGTGTTAATAAACACCTTCAAAAGTTAAGCCTGAGATAAGTTACACAAAAAAGAGTGGTTCATTAATTGTAAACTCTCTTTATATTTATAATAGTGTTTAGGAAACACTTTCAAAAGTTACAAGTGGAAGTAGCAAACTCTCACAATATTTATAATTTAGGTGTTGAAAAACACCAAAAGTTACAATAAGACTCTCATTGGAAGGCAAATTACACCAAAAGTTACAATAGGACTCTCACTGGAAGGCAAATTTATTTTCAAGACTACAGCCATTCAATTTGATGAATTTTCTATTTTCAAGTCCTTAGCCTAAATTCAACCCATTCAAGAGCTGAGCTCATCTCATCCTCATCGATGTAGTTAAAATTATAGAAGAGAAGTAAGGATTGATGAATTTTCTCCTGCATAACACTTTGTTTATTCCGAATGGCTTGCGCTTCCTCGGGGGAAAATCTTCCATAACGAGCCACACGCGAAGATATCTCACGTTGAAAGTCTATCAACTCTCTCCTATATGACTGCAATTTATCTATTTCAGTAGTAGCCATACTTATTTTTCTTTCCTCTTCCTTCTCTAAGCCCTTCTGACAAGCGAAGTCATCCTTCTCGTACTGGGTTAATGGAGCTGGATTTTGCTTTCTCTCCTCTCTCTTTCCTTGGTTCTCGGCAATCCATTCTTTGAGGCTGCTAATGGCTTGCTCGACAAAATCGATTACCTTAAAAAGATCCATAATGGCTGCAAGATGAAAGGAGTATGCTTGAGAAGAGGAGGTAAGGCTGCGGGCAAGATGGAAGGAGCAAGCTTGAGGAGAGGAGTAAGGTAAGAAGAGTAAAGTGGAAGAAGTGTGGAGAGGAGTAAGGTAAGAAGAGTAAAGTGGAAGAAGTTTTTGCTGCGGGTGAGATATAGAAGACGAACGAGGTGAGGAAGGTAACGAGAGTGAGGAGGAAAGATATAGAAGACGATCGAGGTGAGGAAGGTAACGAGAGTGAGGAAGAGAGTGAGGAAAGATATAGAAGACGAACGAGGTGAGGAAGGTAACGAGAGTGAGGAAGGTAACTAGAGGAGATAAGGCAAGATGAAAGGAGTATGCTTGAGAAGAGGAGGCAAGGCTGCGGGCAAGATGGAAGGAGCAAGCTTGAGGAGAGGAAGGAGCAAGCTTAAGGAGAGGAGTAAGGTAAGAAGAGCAAAGTGGAAGAAGTGTCTGCTGTGGGTGAGATATAGAAGATGAACGACTACTAGGGAATTTATAGAACTACAGATGCAAGACCGTAATGCGAGATGACTAGATGCAAGATCGTAATGCGAGACATTATAAAATAAAATGATGGGATGCAAGACCGTAATGGGAGACATTTGAGACATATAAGATAGTGATAGTACATTGAAATCTATAAAGTAAAATGATGGAACACAAGAATGATATAATTAATAGAATCTCATCATGAGATACTTGCTGTACATAATAAATGATAGATTTTGAGTACATTGAAATCTATAAAATAAAGTGATGGAACATAAGAATGATATAATTATTAGATTCTCATCATAAGATATTTATTGTACATAATAAATTAGACTTTCAAAAAAGTAAAACCTAATGTATTGTAATGAAAAAATATCATAAAATATCCTAATGTATTGCAACATTTAACATAAGTTTTAAAAACACTATCATTAATCAATACAAACAAGATAAAAATCTTCAAGGACTCATGTTTCTTTCTACATGTTTTACAACTGAATAGAGTCTGATGAGTCCTCTTGAGGCTGTGATTCTCTAAGAGTACATTGAGTCTCTACTTGTGTGGATGGTGTACATTGAGATTCTACTTCTGGTGCAATCGGGAAAGACTTAATCTCTTCCTCCTTTACAAGATGTGATGTTGTAGATGCACATTGAGTCTCCACTTCTTGTGTAGGAAGAATGCATTGAGTCTCTAATTCAAGTGTAGACTGTAATGCTTCTACTTGAGGCTGTGATACAGAAGGAGACTGAATTGTCTCTTCTTTTTCTTTGGCTCCCTCAGGTTCTTCATTGAGTCCATCATGTTGTTTCCCAATGATAGCAGTTAGATAGTGAACAGTCTTAGTCACAAATTCTTGTAGCTCGAATGCTTCTATGGAGACATGTTCAAAAATTTCATTGAGATACAACATGAAGTTGTAGGCAATTCTCCACCCACTACTAAACATGTCTTTTTGGTCCACTGCGAGGCGTGTCTGGAAATTTGGTTGGTCTTGATGCTCCCTGATTTTCATAATCGCAGAAACTAACTTGTTTGCAGACCTGTCCATCATGACATATGACAAAGTGAATTTGTGTAGTAAATAGTAACTTGATGCATGTTCATAATGATATGATAAAAGAACACTTACTTGAACACCCCGTGAAAGCCTGTAATTGAGTTGACAAACCAACAATGGTTGTCATCAAGGTCCCATACTATCAGGCTCCAATGTGAACTACATCACCAATAAAGAGCGATAAGATTTATCACAATATTAAGTATTAATTGACACAATATTATAAATAAGAGAGTAAAAGAAAGATTGAGACCATACTTACTTCTCATAGTATGGCATAAAGACAAGTAGTATGCCATCCAAGTCTAAAGGTTGTAGAATTGAACAAACATCATCTACTGTCTTCTTGGTATCACTAAGTACAGCTGAAAGAAGAGAATCGAGCATACAGACGCGATTCTGTACTGATCTAGGAAACTGAGATATAACCGTACTGCAGCAATAAATTAACAAATGTTAGAAGCAGATTGAATCAAATGATTGAAGTATCAAGTCAAGAGATGTTCATATCAAACCTGAGGATGGCCATCATGACTTTGTCATTAGCCTCTTTCAAAGGGTCGGAGAGGATTGTAACTTCCTCGCTACCAAAAGTCAAAACACGAGGTTGCTTGCTAATGATGACCTTAACCTCAGAAGAGCTCCCCATTTCGTCCAATACAGCAGTTACATCAGGACAACTTATGGGCGTAGCAACCAATGTTTCCTCTGGATGCTCCACCACGTTATCAATAAATGCCTTAATGATAGATGACATAAATGCATATAGATGCAAGTCTGTATATGTGGACAATGAGGTTTCACCGCCTCTCAAATCAAAAATTTGAGCAAGGAGCAAGAAGCAGTTATATCCAACTCTCCACCCACAACTGTGGTCATCATTCTGCTTCGCTGCAGGGCATGTTACATACTCTATTTGATCTTCCAAGTCACCCTCCATTTGCATAAGTGCATCTATAGCACTTACCAACTTTCGAGCAGATCTACACATCAAAATAGAAAACATAAATGAATGTGCGCATTGCATAGGATGCATCTCATTGACATAATTATGACACAAGTAGGTTATACTTACTCTGACACACTGCCATGGATAGATGCTATTGAATTGGCAAAGAAGCATTGCTTGGCTAAGATGTCCACAATTACCAAGCTCCAATGCAAGCTGCATTATCAATTAAGAATAATTATTATTTGATATAATCCTCCACAATGTAAGAGATAAGCTAGGTAGGGATTGATACTCACTCCTCGTGATATGCGGTAAAGATAACTCGCGCCGCAGTCAAATCAATAGGTTGCAACCACTTAAAAACGTCATCTATGGTCTTCTGCTTATTGCTAAGTACACTAGAAACAAGAGGATCGACCATATATGCACATCTTTGTATATATAGCGGAAGCTGTTGTAAAACCATACTGCAATAAAAAGAAAAGAATATTAGTTCATTTGATCCAATGGAAATACAAAAGCATAAAGTTAGTAAAAAGTTTGTGTCAAACCTGAGGATGGCTATTATAACCTTGTCATTGACCTCTTTCTTGAAGTTTATGAGGATTGAAATGTCCTCTTCATCGAATATAAAAGTAAGAGGTTGTTCACGAACTTGAAACCTAACTTGAAATGACTTCTCCATTTGCTGCAATGTATGATTATTTTCTAGAGTCATCCCCCAGAGCAGCTTTGCTTTCTTGAGATGAGCTTTCATGATTCTCTGCTCCAACTATGTCCTCCTCATCCCCCTCCTCTCCCTTCTCCTATAAAAGGATAAAATAATTATGAGATTCAAAATTTTAAATTAATTAAAAAAGACCTTTAAATGAATAAAGAAAATTAAACATAAGTCTTCATACCTCTACATATCTTCGTGGTCTTTTTATGTAACCTTCAGAGGCAAGGTCAGTGTCATATCCATCTTCTTCTGCTTCCTTGCTATCGCTGGTGTCCTCACTATTATATCCAGAGCTTTGATCATTTTCATCATCTTTCTTGCTCTCATCATACATGATCTGCTCTATGTCATCCTCTTCATGTGAGATCGAACCTTTCTTATCAAACTTTATTGTGAGAGAAGCCACGGTATCAAGGTATTCCAAGCAAGCAGGGCTCTCAATAATATTTACATTGTGTCCTTTTCTGATAAGAGCTTCGAACAGATGTCCCATTCGGCACAATGTGACTTCCCATCCAGACGGTAGCAAAAATTCCATCATACTAATTAAAAGATCAGCACTTTTTGCTGGCCTTTCATAGTGATTTGCGTTGCGATGGAGGGGACTTGGAGCTTCATGCTCTTCCAGCATTAGTTGCAATCTCTTTGCATTCCCTCTTATATTGTTTTGTAAGGAGTGATCATTATAAGGGCTCTTCATGCACAAGAAAAAGGTTTCTAGACTCTGTATCTTGAGACCGCATTCTCTCTTGTCCCTTTTTCTTGAGTATATCCCATTGTAAATCTTGAGCTCATTGCCATATTGTTTTTCTAGGGTAGCAGACATTTGTTCCTTGTCATCTTTATCAGCAAATATGACTATATTACATTGTCCCACTCTACCAATGGTGGTATGTAATATTCTGTCAAGGAGTGGACGGATGTCATAGACAAAGAAAAGCTGAGGTCTCTCCCATAGACAAAGAAAAGCTGAGGTCTCTCCCAAGCAGTGTCGTCGGACAAAAAATCACTCAATGAAACTCCCTTGCACTCAACACTCTTTCCAGACTCTGAAATGATTTCATGTATGAAATAAAAGCCCTTGTTCAAAGTCTTTTCTTTTCTGAGAGTGTGGTTATTGATGACTTTTTGTGCATATGCATACACATTTTCCGGAATGTCACTTCTCATAGAGGGAGTAATTTCAGATCCATCATCTTCTACCTTCACCCATTTATGCGCCCAAGCCTTCTGTTTAGCTGACGGTAAAGCTGATGCCATCTGCCTCACAATGTTATGATCAATTTTACATTGGCTGATTGGAATATTTTTTTCTCCCAATAAATATTCAGTTGCACTCTTTACTGCATCACGCTTGACCTGTTGGATGATGTTATCTTCCATGCAATGATCTTTATCCTTTTTGCCAAAAAACCATTCTTTTGACATTAATTTCTCTGCAGCAAGACTTGCGTATTTATCTGGTAGGTTTCTTAAAGGCCTCCACATCCGAGCTGTCATCTCTTTTTTCTCAATCTTCTTTGCCTTCTCTTTAATCAATGATGGAGCCTCATATGTAACATCTCCTTTCTCACATGCAAGACACACGTCTTTGATCTGATGAAAAACTTCATCACTACGGAAAAGTATGCTTGTGTAGTCTTGATACCTATCCCTTACTGTCTTGAAGCTTGTAATCACCTCAGCTCTTTCCTGCTTTCCCCTTGGTACAATGGCACTCAAGCATGTGTAGAAGTCAACAAGATTATCCGCTTCCACTTTAGTTGCAGTTCTTTTGAGAGTGGTCAAAGGAGAATTAAAAGTTTTCCATATGGTCCTAGCTTTGAGCAACATCTCTGAAGTGGAGGTGATTTTTCGTAGTGCATAAATGTCATGATTAAGTCTTTCCGACTCAATCAAATATTTCTTCTCGTTCTTGAAGATACAGATGCATGCAGAATAGTAGTGAAATTGAGGCACACTCGCGAAAGTTTGATAAGTAATTTCTCCTTTCTTGTATGCATCTCTAGAGCGCTCATTACAAGCATAGGCATAGTGCTGACCATCTATTACCTCAAATGTACAATGAGCTAAGAAATTTCTCTTGGCATCCCTTATATGTCGTTCTGGATCATTCACTGAACTCTGTCCTTCTTGAAGTGAGGGAACTTGTTTTCCGAGGAACTTAGTGAATTGCATCTCAAAATCTATAGGCTGAGAGAAATTGATGGATTGACTATAATCTCCCATGACTGGCCAAAATGTTCTTGGACGGAGTACCAAATTAGAAACAACTAGTTTTTTTCCATCAATCAAAGCCTGAAAAATCTTTTCAGCATAGGCTGTATCTAAGGTCCTGCTGTTGGTGAAGACACTTGCTTTGACCACTGTTGAAGCATGTATAACTTGAGTCTTCTGGCCCCATATATATCCTGGATCCTCATCTGTCACAGCCTCATTCAAGTGAAGATTTAGGTTCTTCATTGATAACATTTCTGCTTCTAGATCTGACTCCATTTCAAGACCCTCTACATCCTCTTCATGTTCTTCCTCTTCTCTTCTTTGCCCTTTCTTTGTATATGAACGACCTCTTTTTCCAGTTATACGACTTGGAACTGTAGCTCGTGAAGTACTTGCCTTTTGCATTTGACGTCGAGGTTTATTTTTTAGAGGCTCAATGTGAACTGCTTTAGATCGCCCTACTTCTTCTTCTATTGCCTCAACTTCAGGTATACTTAAGGGCTTCACTTGTTCTGTTATTCCATCAACTTCATGAGTTACACCATGTAAGTGAGTAATACCATGAACAAGAGATGTGTGTGCATGTCCTGTCTTATCTGATGCATGTCGTGTCTCACTCAATTCAATTTCTATCTGAGATGCATGTGCATGTCCGGTCTCCACCAATTCAATTCCTGTCTCAGATGTAGATCCCTTGTAAGCATCCACGTGTACAAGATCCTCATCCATTGCTACAATGTGTTCTGTCTCATCCACTCCACTTCCTCTCTCATTTGTATTACCATGAACCAAATCTACATGGCGTGTCTCATCACTTCCTTTCTCATGTGTGGATTCTTGCACCTTAGGT
This sequence comes from Dipteris shenzhenensis, assembly GCF_047967505.1. NCBI lineage: Eukaryota > Viridiplantae > Streptophyta > Polypodiopsida > Gleicheniales > Dipteridaceae > Dipteris > Dipteris shenzhenensis. The sequence goes on from NC_141615.1 coordinate 55,797,956, forward strand.
CCCTCCAATGAAGTTGAACCTTGTTGGATGACACCCTGAAAGTATTCAAGGATAATCTTTGACTGCATTTTTCTTGCTTCCTCAATGGGAAATTCCTCCCACACATGTTGAAGGATCTCCAATGCAGGAACCAATTCAGGAAATCGAGGTGCTTTTGGCGGCGGCATCACAAAGTGCATTGCATCTTTCTTAGAAAGAAGAAACGATCTGTTGCTCATTCTTGACTTTGTGTAAATCATCATTGTACTGCTGTCTTTTTCAATTTTTATTCCTACTAAGGTGCCCCCTTGAATCAAATTGCTCTTGGAGAAAGATACATTTGATGCGCACTCATCTTTCTCCAACTCTCTCTTTGTCATCACTAGAATGAGATTTCCTTTACTTAAGACCAAGAACCATGCTTTCTTTGTTGTGTCAACAACTGTCCAGTTTGTGAAGTCCTTTGGGGCATAAATTCTTCCATTGTATTTCAGTGTCATACCATTGACAAATGCTGTAGCCTCAAGATCCATCCTGTATTCAAGCACAACACAAATTTTAAGTACTTTGACAAACTACAATTACTTTGAAAAATCAAAAGTACAATGAGTCCCATTAATACACCTCAAGTTTTTATTCTTCCCAATCATATAAGTATCAATTTCATGCTTTGGGAATGGCTTTACAAGGCTTAGAGCATAAATGCTTTGGGAATAGCCTAAAAGGCTTTACAAGGCTTAGAGCATAAATGTGAAAAAAAATAAGGATTTACAATGATCTCTGAATACAAATTTGAAGTCTGTCATATATAAGTACAAAATGCTCTGTCAACTCCCGCAACTGATATAAGTGTAAAATGCTTTGTCAACTTCCACAACTGTAATTTGTCATGTCCACTGATACAACTTTCAATCATCTTGAAAGTTTAAAAACCTTAATCGTTGCTTAAATGGTAGGGTTGTTGTGACTATGAAACCGAATGTGAACGAATGGACCGACTCCGATTAGGAACTAGTCGGGAAATTTTGAGCATGGCTTTGATTGGTTTTTTTGGAGTTCTCTCCTCTAAGGACAAACTAATCTATGCTAATCTAGACTACACCAACCGTCGAAGCGAAGAAAAGCAAGAAATAATTTCTTTTCCATTGTTCTTTTTAATATCCTTAGGTTGCGAATTAAAAGCAAAAAATTAATCTTTTTCCATTATTCTTTTTAATACACTAAGGTTGTGAGTTTAAAAAAGATAAAATTTATATTTTATCTTTTTTAAACTCACACTCCTTTCTCTCTCTCTCTCCCCCCCTTCTCTCCCCCCCCTTCTCTCTCGCTGCCCCCCCCATCCTCCCACCCCACCTTCCCCATTCTCACTCCCATGCCCACGTCCATTCTGTCACCTTCCCCATTCCCACTCCCTCTCCCACTCCCATCCTCCCACCCCTTTCTCTCTCTCTGCCCCCCCATTCTCTCTCGCTGCCGCGGCAGCGGCCCCCCCCTTCTCTCTCTCTCTCTTCTCCTTCTCATTTTAAAAAAGATAAAATTTATATTTTCAAAAACTAATTTACTTACAACTCATAAGAATTGAACATTCACATTAATAAGAAGTTAAAATCTTAATAAATTTGAATTTATATAATAAAAACTATAAAGTAGTTTAACTTAAAGTTTATGAAAAAATAACGTAAAATAAAGAAAACAAGACTTAAAATTAAAAATTTAATATTTACCTAGAAGAAATAAATTAAAGTAATAATAACGAATATTCTCCCTAAAAAGAAATAAATTAAAGTAATAATAACGAATGTAAGTTAAACTACTTTTAAAATTTTAATTTAAAATGTAATAACATTAAAATTATACTCTTTATATTCCAAAACAAAATGCATTATAGTCTAAATTAAACTAGTAAATTAAAAATGAAAGTGAAACTCATTTTAAATTCAAAAACAAAGAAAAATTTAAAATTCAAGTTTCTACAAGTTTTGCTTTTAGCATACATTTGTCTTTTCACATCCACGCGTTTGTCTTTTGAAACACAAGGTTGTCTTTTATCACAATTTTCACATCCACGCATTTGTCTTTTGAAACACAAGGTTGTCTTTTATCACAATTTTCAATTTTGCACACGTTTGTCTTTTCAAACACAAGGATTCATAGTTTAAAAAAAGGCGAGAAATTTTGAAATTCTAGTTTCCACACGTTTCTCTTTTCAAACACCAAGGTTTGTCTTTTCAAACACAAGGATTCATAGTTTAAAAAAAGGCGGGAAATTTTGAAATTCTAGTTTCCACATGTTTCTCTTTTCAAACACCAAGGTTTATAGTTTTGTTTGTTTAAGTTTCGACTAAATCACACACCAATCTCCTCTAATATGCCTCATTGATCGTAGCTCCCAAATTCTTCCATCAAAACATCTCTCCTTTATCTCTTCTTGATCGTCACCCACTCATTTTGTCTCCTCATTGGTAAGATTTTTTATCTCGATCATACTTTCTGTTGTGCCCTTCCTCTCTAAATTTTCATCAAACACCAAGGTTTATAGTTTTGTTTGTTTAAGTTTAGACTAAATCACATACCAATCTCCTCTCATATGCCTCATTGATCGTAGCTTCTTCATCTTGTCTCGATCGTCGCCCACTCATTTCTCCTCTTCATTGGTAAGATTTTCTATCTCGATCGTACTTTCTCGTATCCTCCCTCTCTAAATTTTCATCTCTCTCACTCTTCTCTCTCTCTCTTTCCTCTCCGCTCTAGTCTACGTTTCCTCTCATCTTAGTCTACTCTCTCCCCTCCTCTGCATTTCCCCTCTCTCTCTCTCTCTCCCTTTCTCCTCACCTTTTCCCTCTCTCTCACTTGCGCTCCCCACTCTCCTCCCCACACTCTCTCTCACTTGCCGCGATCTCCCCCCCCCCTCCCCTCTCTCTCTCTCCCCCCTCTCTCCCTCTCGCTGCCGCGGCAGCGGCCTCTCCCTCTCTCTCTCTCTCCTCCCCCTCTCTCTCTCTCTCTCCACCCCTCCCTCTCTTTCGCTGCCGCGGCAGCGGTCCCTCCCCTCCTCTCTCTCTCTCCCTCCCCCTCTCTCTCGCTCTCGCATCTCCTCCCTACTCTCTCTCCCCCCCTCCTCTCTCGCTGCCGCGGCAGCGGCCCTCCCCCTCTCTCTTCCCTCTCCCCACCCCTTCCCTCTCCCCCCTCCCCCTCTCTCTCTCCCTCCCCTCTCTCTCGCTACCCCCCTTCTCTCTCTCCCCCCCCTCCCTCTCTCGCTGCCACGGCAGCGGCCGCGGCCCCACCCCCTTCTCTCTCTCTCCCCCTCTCCCCTTCCCTCTCCCCCCCTCCCCCTCTCTTGCTGCCGCGGCAGCGGCAGCGGCCCCCCCCCCTTCTCTCTCTCCCCCTCCCCTCCCCTCCCCTCCCTCTCCCCCCTCTCTCTCGCCGCCCCCCCTTCTCTCTCTCCCCCCCCTCCCTCTTTCGCTGCCGTGGCAGCGGCCGCGGCCCCCCCCCCTTCTCTCTCTCTCCCCCTTCCCTCTCTCTCGCTTCCCCCGGCCCCTCCCCCCTTCCCTCTCTCCCCCCTCCCCCTCTCTCGCTGCCGCGGCAGCGGCCGCGGCCCCCCCCTCTCCCTCTCCCTCTCTCCCCCCTCTCCCTCTCTCTCTCCCCCTTCCCTCTCCCCCCCCTCCCCCTCTCTCGCTGCCGCGGCAGCGGCCGCGGCCCCCCCCCTTCCCTCTCCCTGTCTCTCTCCCCCTTCCCTCTCCCTCTCCCCCCCCTCCCCCTCTCTCGCTGCCGCGGCAGCGGCCGCGACCCCCCCCCCTTCTCTCTCTCCCCCTCCCCTCCCCTCCCCTCCCTTTCCCCCCCCCCTTCTCTCTCCCCCTCCCCTCCCTCTCTCGCTGCCGTTGCCGCGGCAGCGGCCCCCCCCCTCTCTCTCTCTTCCCCCCCCTTCCCTCTCGCTGCCCCCCCCCTCCCCCCTTCCCTCTCTCCCCCCTCCCCCTCTCTCGCTGCCGCTGTCGCGGCAGCGGCCCCCCCCCTCTCTCTCTCTTCCCTCCCCCCTTCCCTCTCGCTGCCCCCCCCTCCCCCCTTCCCTCTCCCCCCCCTCCCCCTCTCTCGCTGCCGCTGCCGCGGCAGCGGCCCCCTCCCCTCCCTCTCCCCCCTCCCCCTCTCTCGCGGCCCCCTCCCCTCCCTCTCCCCCCTCCCCTCCCCTCCCGTCCCCCTCTCTCGCTGCCGCTGCCGCGGCAGCGGCCCCCTCCCCTCCCTCTCCCCCCTCCCTCTCACCGCCCCCCCTCCCTCTCTCGCCGCGGCCCCCATCCCTCCCTCTCCCCTCTCCCTCTCACCGCCCCCCCTTCCCTCTCCCCCCCTCCCCCTCTCTCGCTGCCGCGGCAGCGGCAGCGGCCCCCTCCCCTCCCTCTCCCCCCTCGCCTCCCCTCCCTCTCCCCCCTCTCTATCCCCGCCCCCCCTCCCTCTCTCGCCGCTCCCCTCCCTCTCCCCTCCCCTCTCCCTCCCTCTCCCCTCCCCTCCCTTCCCCCCTCTGCGCTGCCGCGGCAGCGGCCTCCCCCTCCCCTCTCTCTCTCCCCCCCCTCGCTGCTTCCCCCCTCTCTTCCCTCTCTTTCCGCCCTCCCGTTTCTCTCCCCCCTCCCTTTCTCTCCCCTCTCTTTCCCCCCCCCTTCTCTCGTCTCTCTCCCTCTCTCTTTCTTTCTCTCTTTTGCTGCCGAGGCAGCAAGACTCTCTCTCTTCTTTTCTCTCTCTAAAAATCTTTCCTTCACTTTTCTCTCTCTATAATAAAATTTCAAAAAATACAAATTTTAAAAAAAGTACCTGGAAAAAAGTTGAAATCGATGCTTGTGCTTGCTTGTGCTTGCTTTTGCTCTTCCTCCTCTTTTTGCTCCTCCTCTTGCTCTTCCTTGTTGAAATGAGAGAAACAATGAGAGAAGGAGAGTATATATAAGAAAAACTAGGGTTTTAAGTGCTTCTCTCTCATTGGTCCTTCTATAACATTATCTCCTCTCCCATTGGCCTCTCTATTAGATTAGCTTCTCTCTCTCTCCCACCCACTCCCATCCTCCCACCCCATTCCCACTCCCACTCCCACTCCCACTCCCACCCCCATCCTCCCACCCCACCTCCCCCATTCTCACTCCCACGCCCACGCCCATTCTTTCACCTTCCCCATTTCCACTCCCTCTCCCACTCCCATCCTCTCACCCCACCCCTCCCACTCCCACCCTCACTCCACCCCCACCTCCCCCATTCCCACTCCCACTCCCACTCCCATTCCCATTCTCCCACCCACTCCCATCCTCCCACCTACACCTCTCACTCCCACTCCCATCCTCCCACCCCCACCCCTCCCCCCCCATTCCCACTCCCACTCCCACTCCCATTCTCCCACCCTTATCCTCCCACCTCACCCCTCCCACTCCCATCCTCCCACTCCCTCTCCCACTCCCACTCCCACTCCCATTTTCCCACCCCCCCACCTCCCCCATTCCCACTCCCACTCCCATTTTCCCACCCCCCCCACCTCCCCCACTCCCACTCCCTCCCCCATCCTCCCACCCCACCCCTCCCACTTCCACCCCCACCTCCCCCATTCCCACTCCCATCCTCCCACCTCACCCCTCCCACTTCCACCCCCACCTCCCCCATTCCCACTCCCTCTCCCACTCCCATCCTCCCACTCCCACTCCCCACCCCTCCCACTCCCACTCCCATCCTCCCATCCTCCCACCCTCACCCCACCCCCACCTCCCCCATTCCCACTCCCTCTCCCACTCCCACTCCCATTCTCCCACCCCCACCTCCCCCATTCCCACTCCCTCTCCCACTCCCACTCCCATCCTCCCACCCCCACCCCCACCGCCCCCATTCCCACTCCCTCTCCCACTCTCCCTTTCTCCCACTACCACCCTCCCACACTCCCTTTCTCCACTTTCCCACTCTCCCTTTCTCCCACTACCACCCTCCCAACTATCAATTCCACTATTACTTATGAATTCTAATTAAAACTATTACTTATATAAATGATATTACTTGAAAACACTCATAGGATTTAAGGTTTAGGATTTCGTGGTTTGGGTTTAGGATTTGGGGTTTGGTGAGTTAGGGTTTAGGGTTTAGGGTTCAAGGTTTGAGGGTTAGGGTTTGGTGGTTTAGGGTTTAGGGTTTAGGGGTTAGGGTTTAGGATTTAGGGTTTGGGGGTTAGGGTTTAGGGTTTAGGGTTTGGGGGTAGGGTTTAGGGTTTAGGGTTTGGGGTTTAAGGTTTAGGGTTTGGGAGTTAGGGTTTAGGGTTTAGGGTTTAGGGTTTGGGAGTTAGGGTTTTGGGTTTAGGAGTTAGGGTTCAGGGTTTAGGGTTTAGAGTTTAGGGTTTAGGGTTTGGGGTTTAGGGTTTAGGGTTTGGGAGTTAGGGTTTAGGCTTTAGGGTTTCGGATTTAGGGTTTAGGGTTTAGGAGTTAGGGTTTAGGGTTTAGGATTTAGGGTTTAGGAGTTAGGGTTTAGGGTTTGGGGGTTAGGGTTAAGGGGTTAGGGTTTAGGATCTAGGGTTTAGGAGTTAGGGTTTAGAGTTTAGGGTTTCGGGGTTAGGGTTAAAGGGTTTAGGGTTTCGAGTCTAGGATTTAGGGTTTGGCAGTTAGGGTTTAGGGTTTAGGGTTTGGGGGTTAGGGTTTAGGGTTTAGGGTTTAGGGTTTAGGGTTTGGGGTTTGGGAGTTAGGGTTTAGGGTTTAGGGTTTGGGGGTTAGGGTTTAGGGTTTAGGGTTTAGGGTTTGGGAGTTAGGGTTTAGGGTTTAGGAGTTAGGGTTTAGGGTTTGGGATTTAGGGTTTAGGGTTTGGGAGTTAGGGTTTGGGGTTTGGGGCTTAGGGTTTGGGGTTTGGGATTTGGGGGTTAGGGTTTAGGGTTTAGGGTTTAGGGTTGTTATTGGTTTACGGTTGTTATTGGTTAGTGTCTAATTAAATTTTCAAACACGTGCTGGATTTTTAAATCATTAATAAAGTAGATTATTGAGAAGAGACTAATGTTCTTTATAATGGTTGTTACAGCTTGTTTGCAAAGGAAACTCACAAAGGAGATGGCTACAAAATTTATTCCGGGGATGGAGGTGATTTTATGTTGCAAAAGAGAAGTAGTTGCATTTGCTACAATCCATGAAAGTGATCCAAATTCTATTTGTCACTTTAGAAGACTTGGCGAAGATAAGGTAGCGGTTATCGTATCAAGGATTCTTAGTGCACATGTTGAGCTAAAGCATAAGTGTGGGGATATGGAAATCCTTGGAGATGTTATGCCCTATAATACTTCCAACAAAGCATTTATTGCATGGGACAGAGATGAGACTTATCCAACACATGTCATCAGGAATACAAAGTGCATATCTTTGGATTTTAGAGTGGGAGATATTTTACAAATGTTATCATTTACAAATAAGTATGTAGCAGAAGGTCAAGTCTTGGGATTTGAACAAGTTGAACACTGGACATTTGCGCAGATGAGAATTCAAAAAGTTACTGATGATGGTATGGATGATAACTCAATGTCATTGGATGGTCCCTACTATGAGGTAGGTAAGGATTTGAGATGGAGCATGCAATTTTTAAAGATTGGAAAGACTCGGCATGTGGTTTTTAATGATAAACATAATGTATACTACAACATCAAAGAATTGAAAGAATATGCCAATGTACCAAGCTCTATTCCTTCAGAGATGGATGATTCCAATGCACTCAACTATAGCACTAACGTCTTATCAGAAGTCGATGAGTTCATTGGTACCGAGAAAGAAAAATATTTCACAAGTGATGCCTTATCCGGGGTGGATGAGTTCATGCACATTGAGAACTTGGGCAAAGATGTGAAAAGTGTTATATCTTCAAGCATGGATGGCTTCATGGATACTGATAAAGTTCTTGGAGTCAAAGCAGGTAACTATGGAATTATGGAAATCATGCATGATAGTATAATGAGTGATGTTCTCTTTGGAGTAGAGGAGTTTCAAGACTATGGAGTTATGAAATCCATAGAAAGTGCATCAATGAGTGATGTTCTCTCAGGAATAGATGAGTTTGAAGATCATTCTGGACACTCTATCACCACTGACTATGGAGTTATGAAATCCATAGAAAGTGCATCAATGAGTGATGTTCTCTCAGGAATAGATGAGTTTGAAGATCATTCGGGACACTCTAATGCCATTGTGATAAGTGGTTCTACGATTGTATCAAAAGTAGGGATGAGATCAACAAAGGACTATTCGGTGTTTGACTTTGATTGTGAACTTGTAAATGTTACAAATGGTTTGACGAATGTATCAAAAGCAAGGATGACATCAACAAAGGAATATTCAGTATTTGATTGTCAGAGTGATAAGATCAAGGATGCAACATCTCATGAAAACAACGTGACAAATAAATCTTACAAGGAGAACTACACAAATCCAAATAAGAATGAACAGAAGGTCCCAAAACGGACATACAGATGCATGAAAAGACAACGAGTGCAGGCAGATCCAGAAAAGCAACCAAAGAGAATAAGAGTAATGAATGAAGATGTTATGCTAAAAGCAATGCGATCTACATGCTGTAAGCATACATGTATGCGATCCATTAACTTACATGACATCAAGGGTTGTAGAGAACATGTCTGGCAAAGGAAAGGAAGTAGAAGAAATGAATACCACGAGATTGTCTTGCTTTCTTGTAAATGATAAGAGAAGGCGCAGTTAAGGACATCAAATAAGGCCTCTTATAAATGGAAAAAGTATATGCAATAATGCATATCGCATTATTACAGGATTATCACATGGCACATATTGGAATTTGGCTAATAAAGCAAAGTATGGAGTTAAATTTAACATTCATGGAAACATAGGAAGGCCCAAAACAAGAGCCTCAACGGTTGCGGCAACAGCAATTTTGAAAGATTACATTTATGAAAATGCTTTACCGCAACCCCACCTATCAGAAATGCATCTTTCCGATAGGTTTGACAAAAAAAGAAGTATTTAACTCTATTGGAGAAACACAGAGGCAAAGAGGGCATGCACCGGCATCTTTTCATACTTTGTATACTCTTTGGAAAAAAAGCTTTGGACATGTTAAAATCAAAGAGGCAAAAAATGTCAAAGTGCAACGACTGTGATGATCTAAAGCGAGCACTTGAGAGTGCAACATCTCCAGACTAAAAAGAAGCTTACAAAAGAAAGAGAGAATTTCATCATGGACTTGTTCGACATTCTAGAATAAAATATGCATTTTGGAAGGAGCAAGCTATTTCTCACCCAAATGAGTACATGTGCATTATTGTAGATGGTATGGATCAAAAATACAACAACATTACCTCGATTCGTTAACACTCCACCTAAGCTACAAGGCAAATACTTTTTAAAGACACATCTATGTGGAGTGTTAGTGCACGGATTTAAGTTTTTTGCAGACATATGGATTGATTCCTTCATCTACACGATAGCAATCAAGTTGTAACATCCGTTATGAAGGCAATTCACAATGTACATGCAGAAAAAGGTCGCCTACCAGCAACTTTGAGAATACAAGCAGACAATTGCGGACGAGAGAATAAGAATGTACTCTTCTTTGCATTTTGCTCAATGCTAATCGCTCATAGAATCTTCAATGAGATTGAAGTTGGGTTTTTTGTTGGTTGGGCACACACATGAGGATATCGATCAGGTATTTAGGCACAGTTTCAAAGAGAACTAAAACACAAGGACATGGAGACAATGGATGACTTGATAAGAAAATGCGGGAGGCAAGTTGGTGGCCGTAAGGAAGGAACAATATGCTCAATGGTTGAGAGGATGTATGATTGGAAGAGCTTTATTCTACCTTTCATACAAAAAGGTGGTGATGCCCTGATTGGTCATAGCGCTCCCACACTATTTTCGATTTTTCTTAAAGGATGAAAAACCAGTGATGCAATGGCAACACTATTCTCTTGATACAAAATGGGAACCTGAAGAACGTACTCTCTCTTAACTTCAATCACAAAGAAATGCATCCAACATGGGCTCCTATAAAAGAATTCAGCGAGAAATCCAAAGGTGAAATAGAAGGCTTAAAAGCTTTTATTGCATACAAAGAGGAAATGCTCCGGAGATTTCTTGATTGGAAGCCCTCTTGGAAGGAACACACTACTGTTGTAATTAGCAAGACCTACCAATTGATAAAGGACCTTGCAAAAATGCGAGAAGATGATATTAAGGCAGAACGGCCTTTATTTTGGCCAAATGTTGGTAATGACTTGCGTCCAGCATGTGGTCTCTTTGAAAATGAGTTTGAATCGTTGCTCCCACGTCCATATTGTGGACCCAAGAAGAGAGAGTTTATGCCACAAATAGACATAGATGTCCATTGTTTTGTTGCAGTTCGACCATCGGATGATGAACATGAGAACGTGAAGTTTTGGGTTGCAAAAGTAGTTGACGTGAGCATGGATGACCGGGGGAGAGCTACAACATTTACAGCGGTATGGTATGAGCCAAGGGGCAGGAAGGAGAACCAAGATAACAGTACATTGTATAGTAGTTGTTTGAAAAAGGAATGGGTCCCAAACCATGAAGCAATTTCAAGACTTTCCACAGAGACAGTCATAGTATCCTGGAAATCAAGGTCAAAGAAAACAAAGAAGCACATGGGGTATGATGTAGAAGACAAAATAAAATTACCGCAACCAATTATTACGCACATTACAGAGTTCACAAAGATGCTCGCCCGGGAGGAAGTAGAAGGAGATAGCGCAAATGAAGAATGCCCATGATAACACCATTCAAATATCGAGAAAGAGTGAAGGTGGTGGTGGTTGTCAGATGAGAGTGAATGAAGATGGCACCCAAGCGACAAGTGACGACAGAAAGGACATTCTGAACAAGCAAATGTTTGGATCGCTCATTTCTGTGATCATGATAGAAAAGGACATTCAAACAAGCAAATGTTTGGATCGCCCATTTGTACTAAACTCATTGTAAAGGAAAAATTAAATTATTGAAAAGGCCACAGGAGATCCTTTGTACAAAGACTCATCCAGAGCAATATTTGTTGTAAAACTTATGACATGATAATGTAAAATTGCAAGCATAGCTATTGCTATTTTTTGGAGTACAAAAGAGGCATCCATCATGTCTCATGTGTATATAAACCTTTTAATTTCTTGAATATTCAAGAGTGTTATAGTTTTCTGCATTGAAAGTAAAAAGAGTCTTACAGGTCTCTTATGTATACATTTTTAAAATGTTGTGAATCCTCAATAGCATGGTTTTTCATGGATTTAAACTAATAACTCGGATTTTTTATTTTAAGAATATGATTCCTGTAAACAAGAAATACAAATTTAGGATTTAATTATAGTAGTTTTTGCATTATTTGTACAACATTGTAGAGAGATATTTTGAAATGTCTTATGTGAAAATGATAGTGCCAGAAAGTAAACTTTGGATTCTCGAATGACAGTTTCATAAAGTAAACTTTTCAGTTGGGAAGGATTTTAAGGAATAGTCCAAAAGTAGACATATGAGTCCAAAATTAATGAAATAAGTGTTTATTATCCCCTTCCAAAATACATATAGGTAAAGCTTCTATTGATTTTTAGGTGTGCTAATCCATAATGGAGCTATTCAGTTGCAGGACCATGTACTTAAGGCCCTTGGATAGAATCTATAAATGGTCTCACCGTGATGCTGCAGTTGAGACCACAAAAGGGTTTACCGGTATCCTTGCTAACTGGTGGGAGTTTCTTGCTGAAGCCTCCAAAGAACAGATCAGGCTCAATAGGAATAATTCCTCCAAGGGGAGGTCGAACAGTTGTGGGATCGGTCTCATCTTGCGAAGTCCACCTGAAAGCCCGAATGATCGGGTGGCTGGGATCCAGCCATTCAGCAGCCTGTTCGGCATTGTAGGGTAACTGATCCTCCTTCTCTAGGAGAGTCTGCCTAGAGTCCTCTTGTAATATTTTCCTCTTACTTTCGGAATTCAAGTTCGCTTGCAGCAAGCTCTCCTTGTCTTTATGTCTGTGAGTACTGAACTACGCCGCAAGTCTTCTCCTCTTCGGATCACCTACTCTCTTATGTTCGCCCCATCTCTCTATTCTGATACGTGCAGTTCTCGCCTCATTACTCCATATCCTCGTTACTTACTACTCATCGTCGTTTCGTCTCCCCACTTCCGTTTCTCCATTCCGCTCGGTATCGTTATCGGTGACCGTTTCGTCTACCACATCTGAGTAGAACAGTGTTTCGGGCAAGGTTGTTCTTTTGTAGAACGGTGTTTCGGGCAAGGTTGTTGCTCCATATCAGCAAGGGTTTTAATCCATAGTGAATATACTACAATGAGGGATAGGATTAATCTTGGCCGGAAGTGGTTTTGGAAAAGGTGCAGGTCTTATCTGGCAAGCCAGACAGTGTCTATGCACTATACACTTTAGGTAGGGGGTACACTGGTTAGGGTGGAGCGCAATACTTGGTGGGATGCTGGGCCCAATAAGGTGCTCCTTCGCGTGACAGCATATCTGGAAGGATGTTGGTGCTGCCTTTTTTCCACTCAACCTGAAAGTCGTACATCGCAAAGAATTCGCTACCGCTCCCCTCCGAAGCCAGGAAGTGCTGTTTGTGGTTGAGCATCAGTGTGACGTCTGTTCCTCGTCCTGATACTATGGCAAAGTTCGTTCGTACCCTGTCTGCCCGTTTCTCCCTCGCTCCGCTTCCACCTCTACCGAAATCACGGATGCCAAGCATCCATGGAACCTTCCCGTTATCGACCCCGAAGAAGTGTACAAGTTTCTATGTTTCAATATAAGGCCTTGCGCCATATTAAGATTTCCGAGGTGTGTTTGAATATTGCTAACGAGGGCAACACTGGAGTTTATCTCCCCTTGTTCTCCCAGGCCGAGATAGATACGTTTACTCGTTCTGGATACCAGTGACAGCTTCAAAGTTGGATTGCACATGTGGAACATGATTAACAGCTGTGTCACGTCGGTATTGCAGGCTGGCATCTGCAGGATACTGGGCAGCAGCAGACTGAACAACCCAATCACGAACAGTCTCCATCTATTGTTGTGATTCTGCAAACGTGGGAGCTGCTTCAGACGGAGGGGTACTGCTACTGATGGAAATCCGTGAAGAAGATGGAAAAGCAAGCCGCACAACTTTCTTGGTATGATCTCCGGACCGGCGTCGGATGATAGCACGGGTCGGAGTATCGTCAATCGAGTACTGAACTACGCTGCAAGTCTTCTCCTCTTCGGATCACCTACTCTCTTATGTTCGCCCCATCTCTCTATTCTGATACGTGCAGTTCTCGCCTCATTACTCCATATCCTCGTTACTTACTACTCATCGTCGTTTCGTCTCCCCACTTCCGTTTCTCCATTCCGCTCGGTATCGTTATCGGTGACCGTTTCGTCTACCACATCTGAGTAGAACGGTGTTTCGGGCAAGGTTGTTCTTTTGGTATCAGAGCCTGAGTTCATTCGAAGAGGTCTGGGACCCTGTCGCTACCGCTCCCCTCCGAAGCCAGGAAGTGCTGTTTGTGGTTGAGCATCAGTGTGACGTCTGTTCCTCGTCCTGATACTATGGCATCTTCGGAAGGCCCTTATATACACTTGAGGCAGAGGCAATACCAGGGCTTGCCGTTGGTTTGTCAGTCAAAACCAGGGATGTTTTACAAAGCAGAGGGCGTCAGTGGTTTTGGAAAAGGTGCAGGTCTTATCTGGCAAGCCAGACAGTGTCTATGCACTATACACTTTAGGTAGGGGGTACACTGGTTAGGGTGGAGCGCAGTACTTGGTGGGATGCTGGGCCCAATAAGGTGAGGGACGAATAAGACCTTGCTGTAATAAATCAGAAATCTCAGTAATACAGAGCAGGCGGTCTTCATGTGTGAACCCATAAGGGCTCTCCTTGTAGGGCTTAGCCCCTTCCTTAAGAGGGAGGCCAATCTGATGGTGGAACACATGCTTAAAAGCTTGAGGTGAATCATTACTGCAGTTCTGAATAAGTTGTTGCTCCATATCAGTAAGGGTTTTACATAAAAGAACCGTGTAGGTTTGTCGGCGAAGCGCTTTAGCTGTATCTTGGGCAACAAGTTCTTGCACTAGGTCCTGGAGTTCCTGATCTGTCAACAAGGGTTGAGCATCCGCAGGGCCATCAAGTGGTTGAGGACTAAACTCAGCTGAGGCATGAGGAGGTGATGGCGATGGTGAGGGTCGGTATTGATCAGGGACCGGACAATGGGGTGACAATTGCGTCACCAAAGTGAGATCTTCCTCGTATGGCTTGAGGACCTTCAGAACCTTTTCTCGAGCCGGCACTTGCACAAGAAGATTATTGATTGTTACTGCCATGGTGCTTGTAGAAAACCCAAAAGGGAGATGCCGATTCAAGAAGTCATTACCAATGACTAGATCAATTCCCTGAGATTCGAGTTGGTAGAAATTGATCTCTGTAGGATTACCATGGAGGGAGATAGGAATGTTGGCAGCATACCTTTTGCAGGCAATGACACCTCCTCCCATAGTTGAACCATGCATATGGTCCACATCCGAAAGTGGTTCCCAGCAATATGATGGTAAGGCATTGTACTTACATATATTAAAGCCAGATCGAGTATCGACAAGAGCCACCAGGGAATATGGAGCAACACCTGGGGGGCGCAAGAGAACAGATACTAACCATGTCTTCATAGTATTCCTGACAGGCGGTGCAGGTGTCGTAAAGAAGTCGTGACAGGAAAATGCTGCAGGAGGAAGACTGGAAGCACATTGTTGGAGATGCTGCGACACTTTCTGGTCAAGCGCATTCAGAGTTGAAGTCAAATGTGTACATTGACCAAGAATAGTGGCTGTGTGCTTTTTGAGTGTCGAGATATTCTCTTGCAGGTGCTGGAACTGATCTGTACAAGGAGAGGTTGTGAGGGTTTGTACAGGGACTTGGGTGAAAGGAGGAGGAAGATACCTCGAAGGAGAAGAAAGAGGGTCATGGACAAAATAGGGAGGCCGAAAGACAGAAGGGCCACCGGAAGAAAGGGTATGTGGAGGAGGCAGAATATGATGAGGAGGGAAAAGGAAAGGCATAGACGGCGGAGAGGGAAGAGTAGGTCGCAAAGGAGAAGCAGGAGGAAGGGCAGGAGAAGGAGGTAAAGGGAAATCAAAATATCCAGAGGTCGTCGTCGGAGTCGGAACTAGCCAAGAGATCAATTATATGCCGGTGCTGTGTATTCATGAAGACCGGAATCTCTTCAGAATCAATCCGTAACTGACAGGATAAGCAATCTGGGGTGTCAGATTCAGAGCACTCAAAAAGAGAATCATCTGTATTTCCTTGAGAGACAACCTCCCAATGCTCAGGATTGTTAACAAGAGTGAAGAAACCCTTTAACTGCTTCTGTTGTGCAGACTGGGGCTTCTGTTTACAATCTTTTGCATAATGGCCAGTTTTACCACAAATAAAGCAACCAGAGGAACTAGCAGCAGACCGTTTGCGGCGAAGAAACCTTTGAGGGCGGCGAGGATAACGGCGACGCCATTGGATTTTCCGCAGTCGAGGAAAAGAAGGAGAACTGCCACATTTGCAGTGAGTCTTGGTGGCAATACGAGCACGTCGTCGGTGCGAAGCAGAGACAGCATGAGAACTTGGGGAAGGAGTAGAACAAAAGTCATGATGGCCAACGAACTGTTGGCAAATAGAGGGAGAAACCAGGCTAATCTCCTTAATTTTGGTCTTTAGAGTATATTCGGTACATTGTTTCCGAATATAGACCTGCACCATCTTGCGAAGTCCACCTGAAAGCCCGAATGATCGGGTGGCTGGGATCCAGCCATTCAGCAGCCTGTTCGGCATTGTAGGGTAACTGATCTGTGACTCACAGCCTTCAAGGAAAGAAGGGGGAGGGAGCATACAGAGAGAATGGAAGTTATATGTCAGAGGAGGAGCAGTGGAAGCCGGAGGCAGAGTATATGGAACAGAGGCTTGAGGAGAAGAACTCGGAGAGACACTCAGAGACAAGGTAGGATATACAGGAGGAGAGAGAGCAGTAGTAATCTTAGTGTCGAGCTTGGCAAGAGCGAGTTGTAGATTATATAAAGCCAAGCGACAGTCATCCAAACTGGCTTGCACTTGCAAGTTGTGCGCATTACACCAGTTTAATTGTTGTTGCTCAATAGGGACATGCGATGCAGGAACAGAAGGCGGAATAACAGCAAAAGGAGAGGAGATAAGATTACTATCATCATCAAGTACCTCTTTATATCCGGACGATGAGGGCCAGGATACAGGCTGGAACATCATGAGGGGCACTTTATGCGTGACAGCTTCAAAGTTGGATTGCACATGTGGAACATGATTAACAGCTGTGTCACGTCGGTATTGCAGGCTGGCATCTGCAGGATACTGGGCAGCAGCAAACTGAACAACCCAGTCACGAACAGTCTCCATCTGTTGTTGTGATTCTGCAAATGTGGGAGCTGCTTCAGACGGAGGGGTACTGCTACTGATGGAAATCCGTGAAGAAGATGGAAAAGCAAGCCGCACAACTTTCTTGGTATGATCTCCGGACCGGCGTCGGATGATAGCACGGGTCGGAGTATCGTCAATCGTATACTGTGCAGGCTGGGCGTCAGCTTCATTCACAATCTGCTGGTAATCCATGTCCCATTCGGTCGGCATGGGCAACGCATCAAACTTGAAACGA